>NW_027249109.1:0-77500 GCF_030848795.1 Temnothorax nylanderi | reverse complement strand
GAAGCAGCCGAATATTAAATCACCTTGCTCACCTTCCGAATCACCCATCATCGCGGAAGATACGCAAGTAACTCGACATCCTGCTAGACTCCCGGAAGTTCGACTCTCTTTCACCCGACGTGAATCGCTCGAACGAGGATCCGTGAATCGTCACCGACGATTTTAAGTCCCTTGAAACGGCAGGAATGATTCGATGATCGTATCTGGACGTCGACGTTGAATCGACGTTAGCTCGCGGAGTTTGTATTTCGAGGGACTATTGTCCTTGCGAAGAATCGATTTGTACACTCTCTTAATGTAATGAAATATTTACTTTCACGTCGAGATCATCGAACTCGACTCGATTTTCTTTCTCCACTTTGTATCGAGTCATCCCTCTACAACGCAGTCAACGCAATTGTTTCGATCACGATTTTCTTTGGAACGTACATAAAACAAGCTCCAATAAATGGAATATTAAGGACTAGCTTAAAACTCGAATTACGCATAGTAATCTCTAGACCATTCTACGCTCCGTCGTGAACACCGCCAACAAAGTGTGCGCTGAAAAATAATCTTTTCTCCAAAACCATTTTACACCGGGAAACATGCGGTAGCATCTTCCGCGGATATACCTGGTGCTATCGAGATCGCCTCCAGATTTTGATAATTAAAACGAGCAATTCGTGATTCGCGCACGATTCGGTTGTACCTATGGCGGTGTTCGCGACTGTTAATAGTAATTATAAATAATAAAGACGTACGCTACGAACCAGGATCCATGAGCGGTGTCTCGTGCATCGAGGTCGAGCGGCTCGTCATTCTTTACATCGCTATTACATCAGTCTGTAACTCGTGGAATGTCAGGAAGAGATCGTGAAATGTCGATGAGGGAGGGTGGATGAGTAGGTCGAGAGGAGGAACGAATCGGCGATGATCATAGGGAGGGTCGGGATGCCGGGTGAATGGCAACTGAAACATTTTTAATAGAAATAAAACAAACGACGTTTGAACCAAACACAAATCAGTTTAATCCTTAAATAAAACATAATAAATTGTTATGTTATTTAATAATTAAATAAATAAATAAATAGTCGGTAGTAGTAAGTAGTAGTAGTAGTAGTAAGTGGTAGTGGTGGTGGTAACACAGCAGTAGCGGTAGTAGCAACGTAATTGTTATAGAGCGGTTGGCAGAAAGTGGCGACAGTAGAGCGATGTTAAGTGAGCAAGTGAGAGAAGTACTTGTTTATATTCTTTTCTAATATTATTATACGAGAGTAAGTAATGAGGTGTTAGAGGTTACACGTAGCTACTAGACGAGAGACACAGAAAATATACACGATCATAAGTAATAATAATAATTAATTAATAATAATAATGAGACGATGACGATGGCAATAATAATAGTAATCAGAATAATAAGTATAATCATATAATAATACGGCAATAATAGTGAGAAGGAGAAGAATAATTATTATAATATGGCAAATGTGTATTCGCACATGTGTAATGTGAAACGTCCCGAAAAACGGGCGTCTCGCTGATGGGATGCGTCTCACCACCGAGAGGATGCGTCGAGATACGATTCATCTCTCACGTATCCGCGTGAAATTACAGCTGTCAAGCTGCGGACTCATTCGCGGCAAGTGGCGTATCAGAGTACGCCGTTAATTTACTCTCTATCAATAACGATCTATTAATATTCTATCGGTGCTCGCGCGACAAGTACGCGAAATATATATATTTCAAATTGCGAATAAAAATCACCGTTCGCTCGTGCGAATCAATCGAGGGAAACGCCTCGTACGTGCTGTCTGCACGTACAAACGTATTGCGCTCTATTGCGACATTCTAGTATAATGCTGCGATATAATAATGAGCGATGAAGGGAAAGACCAATCGTTCTTCGAACACCCTCCGATCAGCGAGTTTGCGCTTACGCGGCGACGTTTTAATGCCCGTCGACGCCTTAATTTGCACTAACGTTCGAGATCCTGGCGCCTCGCCGAGACGCCCAACGCCTCCGCGTTCTTCATCGAGCAAGGATTCGCGCGCGAATCGGCGACGGCTCTGAATAAATAAAGTAATGTCTTAGAAAAAGAAAATCCACAACGCTCGTGGGAGTCGCGCGCGACTTTTCCGAGGGACAGTATCCTCCGCCCTCGCGCGTCTCCTCGCAACTCCCGGACTAGACACAAAAAGGTACACATAAATAGGACAACATACATGTTTAAATGTTTTTTTTTTGGTTTCCTTGACTAAATCTACCCTTAACCGTATCGCTTCACTCACAATTAAGTACGCGCGATCCGCGTCCTCACGCTCGCCTCGCGCCATTCGGAGATCCATCGATCGTTCTCCGTTTAGAAGTCGTCCCAGGCGAGTTCGCAATTGCAGATCAAGGACTGCTGCCCGTTGTGAAAGATCACTCGAGAGAAGTGACGGAAGCGGGTGCGAAAAATCACTTCGAAAACGTGATCTCTGCGCGTAATCGCAGAGCATCACCTTCGGAAAGCGATTTCTGAACTACTTGCGGAGGCACTCCTTGAGCTGCGGTCGTGCAAAGTCTCGTTGGGATAACGACTCCACCAAAGCGGCGAGCAGCTACGGAGAATCGCTTCAGGATCTTGTCTACGATACAATCAATGTTTCGATAAACCGAATCGTCATCATTCAAAAGAATGGCAACGACAATCGCGCGAACGAGCGTGAGGAATCTGGCTCGCCTGCTTCGCGCCGTTTCACTTGGCCGCGCTCGTCGTCGCGTCCGCCTTTAGCTTCTCACCACCGATATTTATCTTTTCTTTATCTTTCGCGTAAAACCGCACCGACGACGCGGCAGCTTGCACGTAGACTAGATGCGTGATTCCTTAATCTGACTTGAGATCGAACGTCAACCAAACTTGTCATTAATCCGTATCACATACCAGTCGCATGCACCGTCCTCGAAGCACATGCAGGAACGGGAGAAGCTTTCTCTTCTAGAATTTCAAAGTTCTAAAGAGACCCAGTCCGCGATAAATCTGCAAAGTATATAATTTTTTCGTAATATTGAATCTTGAAACGAGAACAATATCGATGTTTCATGACACAAAGGTAAAATAACGGATGTTACTGCATCCGTTTCTTCTCCTATCATCGTGTTTGCTCTCGTATCGATGTAATCCTCAATGTTCGCGCGGGAATATTTCCCAGGAGCGTCAATTAATCAACGACAAAAAGCGTAAGAACCTAACCAAACGCGATGTTAATTCAAACGATCACGCGTTTCTGAATAATTATCTGGATGTCTCACGTATTGTAAAGTATAAAAGCTGTGTATATATATATATATATATAGATATATTTATGTATATGCGAAGATTTAAGTATCTTTAATTTTTTTTATCAGACAAAAAACCTTCTTTTATTCTTATTCCCGGTTTTACCCGGAATCTCTCGGAGAACTATAAAAGACTTGACGCGAAGCTACGTAACATCTCGTAAAATACCCTCTCGGACGGTGCATCCTCGCGGAGAATTGCCGAGAGTCAGAGAATCCGATCCTGCGAAAGCACATTTTTACTACCTAATAAATACGTCTTATATAAAAAAAAGAAAAAAAAAGGAAAACGAAAGAGACACATTACATACGCGCGTATCATCGGCACGTATGCGCGGCAATGGAGACCACCTGAGTACTGACTAGCACGAAGTGTAATGGTTATTATAATACGCGGTTAGATCGCTTCGCGATCCCTCAGGCCATGCTCTCTCCCTCTCTTTCTCACTCTTTCTACCTATACCGAGCCCCGAGAACCGCCGATCCTCCGGGGAGCCGCCTCGCCCGAGAATAAATACGTCGATGCTCGTCAAACGGTAACATCCTAATTAAACTTACGGGGTTACATTAAGGTACACATCGTGCCCGCACATTGAAATCTCCTCCGTACGATCGTACGTGAGTGCGAGCCCTGCCCCACAATACCTGTTTTTTTTTTTCGTATTTCTCTCTTTCTCTCGATTACCATACGGCCCCCGCGCGTTTCGCATTCTTAAACCCTCGAAATCGATTTCACCTTTTTAACCTACCCTGATATCTCCTTCCCTTCTCTTCGCACTTCGTTCGTACCCTCCACCGTACTCCCCACCTGTTTCTCTCCCGTTCTCATCCACACGACGCTAATACTCTAAAACTTATACATAAAACGAGTATGTATAACCACCTACTACTAAGCACTGTGTGTGAGTGTTTCTCTGAGGTTTTATTCTTTTATACTCCTCTCTATCTTTTCTTTCTTCCGTCTCTCTTGCTTCCTTTCACTCTCTCCCTTTCTCTCCCACCCATCCGCTCTCTTTCTCCCGCATTTCGACGAGTTTTATCTCGTGTAAAGCGCGTCCCGAAATATGTTTCTCTTTCACGACAGCCCGCCGTTCTTAACACCGCGAGTTTTGGTGATCGTTCTACTTGTACGTGCAAGTGTATGTGTATGTGTGTATGTGTATATTAATTGCGTGTCTGATGTGTGTGATTCAGTCTCACAGCCCGATATCGTCGTGACTAACCCGGTCATGGATGTACATTAAGTAGAAAAAAAAAATATAAATAAAGGTCGGCCGAAATGCCCGGCGGAGGCTCTCGACGCATCGTCAAATGCTAATCGAAGGGAAAGTCCTTTTCTCTCTTTCTCTCTACCTTTCTTCCTCGCTTTCATTCCTCGGTTTTTTGCGCCTTCCTCTTTCCTCGAGCTTCGAGCTCTCCCCGTCCTGTCGTCCTGTTCACACACGCGGACGCAACTTGGTCCACAAGCATGCCTTCGCGTACACATACATATAAATCGGCAATATGTAT
This sequence comes from Temnothorax nylanderi, assembly GCF_030848795.1. NCBI lineage: Eukaryota > Metazoa > Arthropoda > Insecta > Hymenoptera > Formicidae > Temnothorax > Temnothorax nylanderi. Next base: position 72,690 of record NW_027249109.1, on the reverse strand, counting down.
ATACAGGTATATACAGCACGGACAAATTACTGTGCGAGTTACGCGTAAAACCTAGTAAGCAAACTCCGATTCGGCTCTTTCCTCTTTAATTGATCTTTTATCTTCCTATCATCCTCGCGCGTCAGGAAAATTTATGCCTTTGTAACTAGGAACGAAAATTCCTATCCGGCATTTTGTAGCATGTGGAGGGACGCAAGACGAAGGCAAAAACGCGCTTCGATCTCTCGTCCTCCTTGTCAAATTTTTTTACGATTTTGTGTCAGTAAGACGCCAAGGATGTTTCCTGTTCGCATGCCTTCTTTTTGTCTTCGATCAACGACGCAAGGACAGAAACTCGAAAGAGGAAGAGCGCAGCGAGGAAAAGAAGGGGAATGAGAGGACACGAGAGGACTCGTTAATATCGCATCTTTTTTCTACCCCCCTCCCCGTTATTTTCCTTCGAGCTTTCCACACGCACAGTCCACGATTACATATCGGACAGTCGAACGATCCAACCTACTTCTTTCTAATTAAGTATCTCTCGCGCGGCCTTCTTTCTGTTTCCTTCATTTCTTCTCTCTTCAACCGTTCTTTCTCTCTCTCTCTCTCTCTCTCTCTCTCTCTCTCTCTCTCTCTCTCTCTGTCTCTCACGCACATACACGCACGCACACGAACGCAACAGGCACACATATGCTCAGCTTCTCTTTCCCTCTTTCTCTCTCACACACTCCTCGCGACTACACTTTCTCGCTCTGCTGGAGCTTCTTGCTGCCGGCCTGACGGTTGTTGTTGGGTTTGCTCTTCAGAGAGGTCTGCTTGGCTTGCGCGTGCTGACGCTGCTGTTGCTGTTGCTGCGTTGCCGTATTCGCCGCTCCCGAGACGGCCATCTCGATCGCCCGAGTGAGATCGTGTATGCGCGACGGTAGACGCTGAAGGAACGGCTGCCGTTGGCCCTTGACTCCTCCATGAAGGATGCCGCCGCCGGTGCCGCCGACCCCGATGTGACTATTGATGTTATTGATGTTATTACCAATGCCGCCCGGCACCTGACCAGGCCCTCGCTTGTTGTAAAGATGACCTGCCGGCACCGGTACCGGCAGCTGTACCACCGCCGCGGTACGTAGCAGCCGATGACGACGATGATGATGATAGGGCGCCGCTGCCGCCGCCGCGTCCGCCGCCGCGGCCGCGGCCGCAGCCACCGCCGCCGCTGCCGCCTGTTGCTCGTCCTACGCCGCCTTGCTCTTGTTCGTCTTGAAGCTGACTTGGAGCACGCGGTTGCCCAGGGTGTAGCCGTTCAGGCTCTGTATGGCCACCACCGCCTCCTCGTAATTGGTCATCGTCACGAACCCGAAGCCCTTGCACTTGTTCGTCTGCAGGTCGCGTATGACCTTGACCGATTGGACGGCGCCGAACGGCCCAAACAGCTGCCAGAGCACGTTCTCCTCGGTCTCGGGGGCGAGATTGTACACGAAGATGCACCAGCCGGCACCGTTCATCGTATTACCGGGCAGCATCGAGTTCGCGAGAAGGTCACCCGCCAGAGGACTGTACCTGGAACACGGTGACCGGACCGGTCATTAAACGGACATCGTCGCCCGGAGGCGGCTGGCAATGACGGCCGCGGAGGCGACGAGAGACAGGACGAACGATGCTGAAACGTCGCGTCGTTCCATCGGATACGCGAAATGGCAGTTCGCGTACGTGTAATTTCAATGACATCTGATCGGCTTCTTCGAGTCGAATCAAGAATACGAAAACGTATTCCTTGGTCACGACAAGTCCACATGAAATAATAATTTTCGTATAATAATTTATAAATCTTAAAGGTAGAATTTTGTTTCATTTCTTCACGATTTTGAAGACATTTGAGCAGTAAATGTGTGTTTAAAAAGTTTTTAAAATAAAAATATACTATCGCGCTTTTATTCCATCATCGTCATTTACGTTTCACGAGGAAACGCTTGAGCACCGTTCAGTTCAGATTATAAATACTTGCTGATGTTTCTTTTCTCTGAGTATAAAAGGATATTTCTATGTAAGATTTTACATTATACGCTACTCGCACAGTATATCGCAATCCCAATGAAATTAAACGTGTAAAGATGCGAATATATATACATACTGATGTGAACATTTATTTCGCGTGATATGTAATCAATCTTTTTCTTTACACAAATGGCACTTCCGCGAACATCTACATATGACATTGGCATAAGAAAAGTGAATAAATACATAGGGCCACGCGAGGACTTTGTACTACGTAACTTACGCGAACATTGTAAGAAATAATGGTGGTGACATACAAGTGATATATAAATGAGGATAGCGTGCAAACTTCATTTATAAATATATACTAGAAAAACATGCGTTACATGTAAAATACACAAGTATTTATTTCAGTCGTGTGATCATTGTGGAAAATTTAAAATAAATAAACACGTATATCTAATAGGAAAATTTTCCAATTCACACATACGAAAAACTTTTCTATTTTGATTGCATAATCCCAAATATATACATAGGCTGTGTTAAAGTAGCGTTTACTTTGGATGGTTTCCGACAAATTTTACCAACAATATTCATATCTTTAATATATGACGTAGATAATAATTAAAGAACATTGAAGAATTGTACGCAAATCTCTGTGTATTTATATAGTAAATTTTAAAATAAGAAAAAGAAAATTACAAAAAAAACGTTAAGAAGAGTACATAAAGAGAGTGGATAAATAGTAATGCTCGTTAAGAATTATAAGATTATAAATCATGAGATAATAAACAAAGTAGAAGGAGAAAGAAAAAAGTGGTATCACATTGGACGCGATAAAGAAATGGTCACTCGTTCATATCTTATGCAGAGAAAATTTTAAGTACGCGCTATCCGGTTATCGAATCCTCAATTAAACCTTTTTTTCGAGCCATGCATTCTCTATAAGGATATAACGTAATATATCCAAAGAAAAAGCGAGATTGGACAAAGGTACATTATTGCTTCAACATTCATGCATTCACGTGCACGGGAGGGATCGCATAGGTACAGAACGTGTTTCTTGAAACGCAAGCCAATCTCCTCGGATGGCGCTCTCTACGGACTAGACGTTAACGTTAAATTCTTAAATGTGCGACAAAATTCTTTTTCTGCTAGATAAGATTTCAGAGTACAGGAATGGAAGGTACACGTCCCATACGAGGGCACTTACACAAGTGAGGGGGATATTTACATTTGTAAAAGTATCTACGTACCTACTTGACGTCACAAGCCGCGTTAAAACAGGGCACATCTCGGTGAGTACTCAGTATAATGCCGAGGCCACAGTAATTACGTATGCATTCGTTACGTACGTTGTACGTTACACCGCGTAAAGTAAACGTGTGATACGTGTCGTGTATCTTTTTTTACGTGTGTACGCATAGACATGTGCATCGGGTGGCTATACGACCGCCTGTGATTCAATTCCGTGTACGTAACGTACGTGTGTGTACGTGTAGATGTGTGTGTATGGAGGGTAAAAAAGTAAACGATGGAATTTATATAAGGACGAGGGAATGAAGGGAGTAACATCACGTTGCTTGCATGTGAGTACGTCTCATTGTCCATCAAGCATATGTACACATATATACACGAGAGTATCTGCATCTGGTTTCTCTCTACATATAAAAGTATTCGTATCAAGAATAAATATCCTTGGGAGCAGCCTTCGTTGATTTTTTTGTAACTTTAGTTTGCAAAGAATATGTAAAATATATTTCAAAATATTTTATATCCAGAGTTTTTGCAAATAAAGTTTCCTCTAAGATATTGGAGTATATTGTAATATGAATCTCAATCTTTTCGTTATCATTAAAGAGAAATCATTGCAAAACTATGTAATTATGTGTTTCTTTTCTCTTTCGAAAAAAAGCCGTTTTTATTACGCAAATTGCGTAATAAGAACAAAACTTTAAAATATTAAAATATATATAAGCTGCAATCGTTGCAAATACTACGGTGGCAAATATTGCGGCGGTTTAATTGTTTATTAGACGGATAGATTGCACTATGTAAATACGTGGAAGAACGGGGAACCAAGGAGGCTTGTTTGCGAAACTCAAGAAAACGTGACGTCAACATATCTACCACTGTGTTTGCACAACTGAATCAAATAAAAATCAAAGCGAAAAGACGTGGAAAATGCAAAAGTGATGAAAAATGCGAAAGAATAAATAGTGGGACCCCGTTACGAAATTACGCTTACATAAAAGGATCCGGTAGAAAATATATTTTACATCTTGAAAAAAATGTTCGCGTAAGAACATCCTAGACCAGACAAAGATCATTTAAGAAATTTAAGTAATGGCTATTAAAAATTGTAAACAATTTCTCGAGGTTGTTTTAGAGATAAAATTTCGCGATACTTGATATCGAATTCGTAACGAGTCGAAGGGAAAGTGAGAGAGAAAGAGAGAGAGATAGAGCGAGAAAAAGAGAGAATAAAGCCACACAACGGAAGTAACAAAAATTAGGAGTGGAAAACGTAGCGGTAGTAACGAAAAAAATACTGACCTCTGTAAGCCTTTGTTAATGGCAAGCATGGCCTTGCCAGTGCTAAAACAAAACACAAAAAGAACAACGTAAGAAGAGAGATACTCCGGGATCGAGCCAAAGTCGGGGGATAAGTCGGGCGCTCTCTGTGTATTTTATTTTCTACCCTCTACGTTGCGGTGCACTGTTACCCCGAACGGGACGCAATGGGTGGATGCAATGCGGGACTTAGAGAAGCGAAGTCCGACGTCCATGTCAACATAACGTTAATATTTCGATCGAAAAAAGTAATATCCATATCTAATTATCTACAAGATAATACAATAATTGTTATATTTCCATAATTTAATATAATTTGTCACAACTTAAATAATATTTATGTTAGATTAGAAGATAAGGTATTTAAATAATATGCAGACATTAAAATTTAAAAGATTAATTTGCCGGAGTGTGATGAATAATCGACATGGAATTCATCTTTCGTAATCGAATTGGATAAAATTCGATTCTCTGTTATAGGACAGGAAGCCAAGGGATTATATTATCGCAATGGGATAAACGTTTAGGTCAGACTATGACTGTATTTTCCAAACGATGTCGAAATAACACGATAAACTCGGTATCGTTAGAATTCTCAAGCATTAAAAAATTTTTTTAGTTACACTTGCAAATTAAAAGAAAAATGTTACAGAAATTCGGATATTAATTAAGAAAAAAAAAAAGGAAAAAAGGCATTCTGTTTTAAGTATAATCTATACATTTACGTACTTTTTTTGTAAATATTGCAAAAATTGCAGGATAGGTTGATTACTCTACTCAAATCTAAAACGTCGACAGACTTTTGTCGTCTTAAATTTTGTTTAACATTAACAGTCCGATTAACTGCTATGCAAGCTATCTTTCAACTCTGCTGGAAGGGAAAATGAAATAATGAAAGATAAAGCAACAGCAAAGCGCAGCTGCACTCGATTAACGCTTTGCATTTATTGAAAACAACCAAACGATCAATGTCTCATGGAGAATTTCGGTAGCTCTGTATCTCGAATCTAGACATACAAATAGACTCTGACACGTGCGATCAATGAAAATGTATATAGTGCGTGTATCGTCTCCTACGTACTAGAGCGAAAATTTGCGAATATATACGTAAATAGATATTGCTCTCGATAGCGAGCATCGTGACTTATGCATTATACGGGAGGCTCGAAACGAAAGAGAGGTGATAAGTTGTGAGTGAGTATCGGCAGGCCTCAATTCTGATATTTGTCGTCAGGCGTCTGAATGATTATAAAGATTTCTATGATGATTTCATAATACGTCTAAGAATTTGTCAATAAAATAAAATATTGCGAGCGTGACGGCAAATATCGATATAGAATGTAAGGCTATTGTGTACGTTTTGCTCCTCCGTGTTTCGAGAATGGCCAAAGATCAGCTTACATTTTCAAATCAAACTTATGCATTATTCCGTTTCTCTGCATTCGATCGAGTCGTAGTACAGATTATACACGTCTATCTCATGAGATTTACTGATCGCTGGCCTTGAAGAAGATAAAAATCAAAAAGGGGGGAAAGTAGCATAAAAATCAAGAGCCTACGTAAACAATGAAAGAAATACAACGGCGAGTGCAAATAAAGGAGGGCCAGCCAATGTTTCTTTCTTTCTTTATTATGCGCAAAGTTACATGGATGCTATCGAACATAGATTTATTATTTGGTAAGGTCATGAAGCCCTCCGGTCGATCTTGACAGGTTGTTTCGTCGATATTCAAGTTTAATAGTCATATCGATTACGACACGGAAAGACCTTTCTAAACAGAGCTAACGCGGATTCTCCGTGGATTGTTCGCGCTCCGAAACCTCTCCGCGAATCTTTATTCGCTCACGTTAACGTTATAATCAGCGAAAATGAAAAATAACATGTATCTATATTTAATTTCAATGAATAATCAGGATAAAGTACGTCAAAAATTGGCTGTTCTCTTACTAAACGCTGTCATTGACCGTTCCCCTCTCGTAACTAAATTATAAGTGAGAATATGTAAAAAATACCGTGTCTAAAAGTTACCGTGTAAGTAACATAAAGGTCTAAGCCCATAAATTCCCGAAAGTAACAGAGCGTGCACAGTCATAACTTAAAATAAAAAGACAGACACGTTAGTTCATACATAGTTAGAATTAGAATCGGATGGTGTAGGAGGAGCTTTGTGCCGAACAACTTCGATAAATGTAATAGGTAACAATAACTGTTTGCGATCGACTGACCGACCGATTGACATAAATAATCAGATCGACAAATATATGTTTAGTTTATTTTAATAAACCAATTACTGTCAGTATTCTCTATAAAATACTTTATCACTTTTTTTAAACTACTCTCTAAATCTGAATCAGTGAATAGTCACTGATTCAGATTTAGAGAGCATGCTATCTATGTGCGATTTTTCAAGCAGCAATAATGAAGCATAATATTGTACAGAATATATTTTCTATAAAAAAAGTTATTTTTCCTCTGATTAAAAATAAAAAAAAACCATACCGTTTTGTGGTACTAAGATATCATTAGAATAGCGAAGTTTCATATTTATATATGAACGATCGATCGATCTAATCGAGTATTCGTGTTTACCCGGTCTGTGTGTGGTGTGTGTGTGTGTGTGTGTGTGTGCGTTTGTGTGTCAAGAGAGAAAATAGAAGGAAGAAGACGAATAGTATATGCTAGATAGAGATAGTTGTTAGAGAAAAATAAAAAAAAATAAACGGATAATTGGATAGATAGGTAGACGAATAAGGAAAAATCCATGGATAAATAACTCAGTAGAGAGAACTCAATTTATATAGCTGAGGAATTATCAGATAAATCAATCAATAGAGAAGTGAAAGAAAAGCGGGAAAACGATATTGCAGCCGATCGGTCGCGGTGTTTGATTCGCGTACGTCCGTGCTGGAGAGTATCCAGAACATCAGCATCGCCTTAACAACCGCGACCAATCGTTCCGCGCAACACTCTCCGACGGAAATGTCGTAACGGAAGCCGTAAGAATGAAGCGGAAAGAGAGAAAGAGACAGAGCAGAGACGAAGAAGAGTTAGAAAGATAGTGAAAATCCTTGGGTAGAGCGAGTAGAGGCGAGTAGGTACCTGGATAGTGGCGACAGTGGAATGTACCTGAAGCGGCCGGTCGGATGGTGGATCGGCCCGCCGAAGCGCCGCGTGGCCTGTGGTGCGAGATAGGCGGCCAACGGCGGTATCGCCTTGTTGTTGTTGCTGGGATTGTTGGCGAACTTGACGGTGATCGGCTCGGACGAGCCCTTCGGTATGGTGCCGTTCAGCTCTTGGATCGCCCGCTCGGCCTCGACGCGCTGATCGAACCTTATGAAGCCGACGCCCTTCGACAGGCCTGTCGAGAGGTGCCGAGATAAACGGCGGAACACACAAGATCGCATCTGGTTATTGCTGTCGACTCGCGACGCAAATGTTCGCCGAGACCGGGTCGGAACTCGGAACACTTCCGACCGATCTCTGAATTCCCGTACTTTTTCTTTTCTGTTTCTTTCTTATTTAAGTAACTAGCGACGTCGCGAAAGGGCGTACAGCGAAAACGACGGCTCAAAATCAATTTGGAGGACTTTTAATTGTGTCACGATCGTTACCTGCACACGTTTTCTTACCGCAACATCGTCTTATTGTACATTTATGCCTCCTTACTTATTACACGATATCATTATTAATGAGCCTTTAGCTAGCTTTGACCAGTTAACGATCCTGATAGTGTGTCGAGTTATCACTTCGTTGCACTTACAATTAGATTATAGAATGCGTGCAGAACAATTCACATTTCACATATTGCGGTGCACTGCGTTCAAGTATCATCGAGAGCAGCGATAAATTACGAGTGTAAATCGCTTATCTCTCGTAATGACGGAAAGACACGACTTGAGTACACGTCGCGTAGACTCGAGAAACGCTAAGCTTATTTTATTATAAAGCTTTTTTTTTACATAGAGACAAAGCGAGTGGTTCGGTGCGCGCAGATTCGTTTCTTTACAAACACACCGACGATGCCTCGTCGGGTGGACGTCTTTTTGTCTTTCTTTCGATTCTCTACTTTGCCGTAGATCTTATTCATCATTCGCGGTCTAGTGCCGATTGATAACGGGTAAAATAGGAACGAAAAAGAGAAAGAGAAAGAGAGTGAGAAAGTGAGAGACAAAGAAAAGTGATAGAGAAAGAGAGAAAGAGAGAAAAAGAGAGAGAAAGAGAGAGAGTGAGATAGAGCGAGTATATTTTCGATCGCGGACACATGTCGATATAATTGAAAGACCATAATAGCAAATCATAATTATAACGAATGACAAAAAGCGTAAAGAAACAAAAATGGCGCTCAGGAAAACACTGGATGCGCGCATCATCTGTCATTGCACGATGAAACAGAGATGCAATTAATTATTTTCTCGTCTTCTCTCCTTATATTCGGTCGTTCGAAAATAAATTCGTATCAATTTTGGATTTTGCTGAGCCGCAGTCAAGACGTGTTAACAACGCAGGACGTTTCGCGAAACATTAAACCGTGATATTTAATATTTTACTGACTTTTGTTCCCTCTCTCTTGCGCACCAATTTCAATTTTCATAAAGTCAAATCTAGTAATGTAAGTCGCATAATGTAAAATTTCTTCGTTGAAATGCGAAGTTTCTCCACTGCTCGCCGGAATTGCAAATTAATTTTGACAAAATATCGTCGTTAACAGGCAGGCAGACTGGCAGAACGGGTTTTATCGAAGGTGACGTTTACTTGGCGCGATTACAAATCGATTTTCGATTCCGAGCGACACTCGATTACACCGCGGGGAAGACCGGTGTATGTACCGCTGCGTTGTGTTTTATTTAACAACGATGGCGATGACATTGACGAGGTATACATGGCTACGCGTGAAAAAAACGAGGTCGCGCAGACGAGAGACGCGCGCGCATCACAGATCGAAAGAAACGGCTGCTTTTCGTTTCAGCTAGAGGACTTAATGAGGGAAAAGAAAAGAGATTTGTGATTTACGTACCGGGCAAATTGTCTCCGCCGCCGGTCACAAACTGTCGTACTAAACAGAAACGGAAAAAATCATATCTCGTTAAAATCCAACTGGCAGCACAACACGCGATTCGCTCGCCCCTGTGATACGTTGACGATTTCGAGGGATGATAAAACGTATTTGCGCGATAAGACGAAGTGACAGGGTTAACAAAAAAAAAAGAACACAACAAAAACAAAGTAAAAGCAACGAGTCTCATGTTTGTCAGCGTTTAAATCTAAAAAAAAAAAAAAAAGACATCTGCGACGTGATAAATCGAGTAGTTTAATATTATCTGCAGAATTTCTCGCAATAGCAAGATAATTCAAAATTATTTAATTTCCAGCAATCTACGAGAAGCAAGAACCTAGGTAAACTGACGAGTTTACATTTAATGATACAGTAAGAATCATTTCTATGCACGTATATGAATAATATAAAAAAATATAAAATTATGCATACAACTAAGAAAATCAAAAAGGTTTAAAAAAATCGTAAAAACTATATGTAGACCGTTAATAAAATAAACAAATCGCTTTTATTTTATTTTAGCTATGTTATTCAACGTTTTAATCATCGTAGCTTGATATTCGTTGCTTCCATATTTAACGTTTTCTACGGTAACGAGAAAATGATATTACTTTAAAGAAAATAAATTAACTAGGACGAGCACGTATACAAGGGGCGAGCGGACTTCGTGTAAATTATGCTATTTCAGATCTCCTTAATCATATAAAAAGCGTGAGCGCCAAAAAGGGAAAAATTCGGTGTATCGCGCGTGTTCACTTTTGCGGGAGGTAGGAAAAAGCGACATTGGACGAACGTAAATTTCAGGGAAAAACGAAGCAAGCCTGGTCTGGATAATGGAATAATGATGATGATGATAATGATAACGCGTGACAAGTGGCGACAAGGGTGTCGGAATGGAGTGGAAGATGATCGGAATGGCATGGCGTGAAAAGTGAGCACGGTAAGGAAGCACGAAATTAAGATCGAGGTGGAGGCCATGAGGCTTTTGTGCGTGCAACTGGGTGGCCAGGGAGGAGCATTTGCAATAAATAAACCAAAGAGACGCAAACGAAATCCAACTCGGGAAGGTTCGTAGTCGACTAAAAGCGAGAGACACTTGCGCGACACTTCGAGCTGTCATCGTATTCGTCGTCGGTACACATATAACTCAACTCCCCTCGAGAACAAAATTGCGTGTATAATATGCGAAGCTGTATACTCGTGAAATCGTTGCTCTTCGTGCTCTTCGAATGAGGAAATGTGTGGAAGAGTGTGTACAGGCGAAAGAAAACATAACGAAGTGAAACTGATACGATCTCGTTCGCTCAACGGAATATTTATCGTTAACGCTTCAACGAGAATACTCTTACTCGCACTTTCGTTGTCGTTACCGTGTACGGCGCACCGACCCACCCTACAAACGGACTCTAACCCCATGGCCTACGCACCTGTGATCTGGATCAAGCTTTATTTAAAGCCACCGGAGATTTCCGATTTTGTCGCTGTCTTAAATATAATTCTCTCGCACATCGATTTCATCATATTGCGAAATTCGTTTCAGCGCGATTAAAAATAAGTTAGATAAATCGGATCTAAATCGACTGGAAGAAACCGCACGAGGACATTATTACAAACGATAGCCATAACGACGATTTGTCGGATTCTCATTTGTAGGTACTTAATTTATTTCGCGTTGTCGGAAATTTTATTCGATCGGAAATATTATCGTGACGGAAAGCTCGCGAAAATTATAGACAGGCGGATTTGCGTAGACTTACCGGTGATGTTGTCGCACAATATCCGCGACGTGATAATTCTGCCGTAAGGACTGAAGAGATTCTCCAAATCCTGCTGCGCCATATTTTTCGGCAAACCGCTCACGTACAGATTCGCGCCTTTGATCGCCTCGCTGCTCGGTCTCGCGTACGACACCTAGAAGAAAAAGAAATCGCGTTTCAAAAAATATTCTCTTTTTAATCCCGACAAATATTCGTCAGATTATCTGACAAAAAACGAGGAGATCAACGTCACCGAGATACTTGATATTTTATCGAATAGAAGTAAGAAAAAAAAGGAGAAAAAACGTGCCCACGCGATGATAATCATCGCTTTATTCTTGTTCGCGCGCGATAAAATCCGCCCGAATCCAGGCCAACCTATTTATATTGCTGCATTACCGCCCTACACGCTCGCGTAGATGCATTTAGCATTCTAGAAATCGGATAGAAACGCTTTGCAAAATAGTCGGCTGACAAAAATAGTCTATCGATTTCGACGTTAATCTCGATATCTCTCCTGTATTATAGACATTGATCATAACGAATAATGGAGATCTATGATTTCTCAAAAAATAACATTAGTTTAATCGTGGAAAATAGAATAGATGGCAAATGATCGCGTTGCATTATTATGGAGATCGCAAAGAACGAATGACGCGAACAAAGATATACTAAGAACTAGGTACATTAAAACTACTCACCTTGATGGTTTTGTTCTGTAAACGAAGACCATTGAGCGTGTTTATAGCCTTTTCGGCATCTTCAGGCCGGTGATAGTTGACGAAACCGTAACCCAAACTCTGACCTGCAAGCAGAGACGCGCGACCTGATGAATATTACATATCGATATCAGATTTATCTTCAAAAAGTAGATCAATCGCGGACCACATCGTGTGTAATTTGCGACAAAGGAGTGACCGATTTCATCGCTGACGACCATCACATTTTGGTAGTTTTTGCTCTTGATTGTAATTAAATATTTCTTCGGCTACCAACGAGTTTTGTTTATGTCTGAATGTTTACCTAGTTATCTACTAGACTAGAATAATAGTGCATCGAAGCGATAGTGCAATGCCAACTTCAATTTCCCCGATACGCTCCGGAATCAATTTTATGAATGGCGTAGTGACAAATATACCAACGAGTAGTTGGCGAAATGCCTGAAGCATTGGAATCGCAAGGACATACAAATAAATCATTTTTTTTTTTTTTTCGGTTTAACTGGGAAAACGATATCAGATTCTCTCGTAATTTTTGAACGTTTTAATGCCAAAACAGCTAAAAAAAAGTTAATTAGATCTTTATATCAATATGCTATTTTAATTGTAAATCTTCATTAACGTAAGTCAAATCCAGAAAAACTTCTCTTCCGCTATATTTAATAAATTCAAAACGCTCCTTGCGCGCATTATTTCTAACGTAGTCTAACGGAAAGAAAGAAGCGCAGAGAGAGTAATTACGAAGTTTCACCGGAACGAGGGAAATATTGGAATATGACGATGTGCTTATCGCGCGTGGTGACGAATGGCGTGATACGGTACTGTCACTCTGCGGCGATGAGGTCGAGCATAAAGCGGCAAATCTTCAAACCAAACGCCGCCCCCGCTCTCGCTCTTCGCGGCGGCTCGAAATAGCGCCGCGACGTCTATAGTCTATACACGTGCTCGTCTCGCCGCCACTGCAATGCAATGGAATATACCCGGCGCACACGTACCTACCCGAATTACGCTAGATTACGCATACTCAATATATTATAATGATACGGATGAATTATGCAAAATTCTATGATCGCAATCGGAGACTTATAATATGTAAAATACTAGTTTTCAGTAAAATAAGAGTATTACTTGAACCGTTCATAAACCAAATTGATCAACTCCGTGAAATAAAAAGTAGAAAAAATTGACGAAGTTAGAAATTAATTACACATGCTCTAGTACTAAATTTAGTAAATTTACCGAAAAGTAGAATTAATCAGTTTGACTTTTGAGAGACTTGTGTTCGTGATAGAAAAAAAAGAAAAAATAATAATAATTCTATGATAAACAATTGTTTCTGAAAAGTCGCGGAGTTTTCATTTTTCTAATAAAATCATTTCTTTTATAAGATTATTTTTCAATCATTGGCTTTTAATCTCCACTAGTCAAATTAAATTATTTGAATAAGCGGAAGAGAATTTTGGACATAAAATCGTGATAACAATATGATTATTATCCGAGTTAATCGTTGATGCGTTTCGTAATATTTCAAAACCGCAATTCATAATGTTTCGAAACTGGATTTGAACAACGTCATTATAGCTGTGTCTTCTAATGGTGTCATTAGATCATTAAGATAGACGACTCGTTGCGTTGAAAAGACGAAAGGAGTGCTGATCTTACCGCTGAGCTTATCACGGATTAGCTTGCAGCTTTCGACCTCGCCTATACTGGAGAACAGAGAACGAATCTCATCCTGTGTCATGCTCTGCGGCAAGTAGTTTACTATGAGATTCGTCTTCGACTCTTCCTGCGAGGTCTGCCCGAGGGTCGATCCTCCGTTTTGTTGTACGACTGTGTCCATTCCGTTCGCCATCATTGCAATCCTCTAACGAGTCGTCCCTAACTATGTACGAAATCTGCAAATAGAACACACACACGTTACATTACACCGTGGTCCAAACTACCGATAAATAATTGCAATTCCATAATAACAACGGTTTGTATTAAAAAAGTTCTATTGTTAGAATTAGATATAGTGCGGGATTCCTGGGTAATTATGGTATCGCGTTGGGTCTGCATATTTTCCTAAGACGTTAAAATATACTTCAAGAAGTTTCACTTTGAAAACACAGCAAATATGAGCTACATCGCAAGGCAATGGGCAAAGAAACTAGACGGCACCGATGTAAACACGAAATATCGAAGGGGACGTAAAAACCAAAACAATTATGCACAAATCCGTTTCTTGCCGCTTGAAAACTCAAGTCCAAGTGGCCTCGGGTTTTTATACAACTTATATCGTGAACTCGGCGAAAGAACGAATGTAAGTTAAATATAAGAAGCGCGGCTTTACTGTATGAAGCAAAACTAAAGCGAATTTCAATTTTGGCTTAACAACTTGAAAAATATAATAGGCTAAGTATTAAATGTATTAATGTATAAGATACACGCGCGCGCGTGCAAGTAAATGATATCGTAATTTACAATCATTTTAAAAATGCTTCTCCGTCTCTTATTCGAAAAGCTTTGTTTACCAGCTTGCTTTGTATTGGGTATTAGAAAAATCGACTTATTGTTAAAGCCACGAATATTACAGACGGACAAAAAAACCTATGTAAAAAAATATGTAATACTCAAAATGCTATCATGTAAATCTGAACAATGACTTTCCAAATGCAGCACGAAAGGGACTAGCGACGGTTTTTGGGGGAACTTTGGGGTAACGTCCGATACGAACACGGGTAATTTAAAGGGGCCGACGACCCCTGTTGTCATTTAAAGGGCTGGAGACCCTCTCATCTCCAAACTACGGAGGCACAGCGAGTGTTGTATAAGCCTACATACGTGGTGTCCAAAGCATATGAAAAGTACATACAGATCAGTGTTCATAATCTCTCGATATCAGGCACTTTTTACAATATAAGTTTAATTAAACTTAACAAATTAGTTGATGCAGTAGCGAGAAGTGGCGATTAGAATCATCAACTTCCTTCAACAGCATATCTTTGTTCATCGGCACGGAAGATGAAAGAAAGAAATGCTTTCTAAAGTACTCGTTCTCTGGCATGAATAAATTATAAATTCGAGCAGGTAGCCGGCCTCATTATATCGTCTAAGCAAAGAGGCAATTAACTCTGATAATTATATCCATAATTAAAAACGAAGCGACGCTAAGATTTCACGACAAAGTTTTATTAGCGAGAAAATGTCGAGATAAATTTGTTTTTATTGAAATATATCTTTACAGCTACTCAAAAAGATATTTGTAATTCCAACCAGCTTTCGACTAAATACCCTCGAGGAAATTCTCAAGAAATATGAGGTAAATTCGAATATGAAGTAAACGGCAGCGAATTGGCCAGGAGGAAACGAATTCAGGTCCTGAATACGAAACTGACAATGAGAATAATCCGGCGAGATCTTTCGCGCGGAACACCCGGTACACGCGCGCGCGCGCCAGAGCGCAAAGGGAGAAACAGGAGCGAAAGAGGGAGAGACAGAGGCAGAGCGAGGAAGGGGAATTATGTATACGTGTGGCGGCTACCGTAGGGTGTCAACCGCGGTGTTCACGGTTAAGGCGAGTACACACACACACACACACACACACACACACACACACACACACACACACACACACACACACACACACACACACACACACACACACACACACACACACACACAGCCTGCGACGACGCGTTTATCAGTCGGCACGAGCCACCGGCTCGTACATTTTTATTCTCCCCCCACTTTATTTTTTTTGCGTGCGCTCCCCTCTCGCCACGCGCGTCCGTTCTCCCTTTTTCCCTTCTACGTTTAGGCATCAGCTGTCCTTCAGGACCTTCCCCGCCGGCTCGCTCGCCGCCGACTCTCGTGGTGGTCGCCACCCTAAAAACCGAGCTGTCCGCGGTGCCGCGGGGTAACAGACAGCTTTTATTACGACTGGGCCCCCCCCCCCCCAAGTTTCCGAAACGGACTGGACGGTACACGGTACGTTTGCCCGTCGTACATACATGGAAATATATGTGCGGTTGTACAGGACAATGACACGTCGTACTTCCCTTGTTTACGTCGTACATCGAATGCAGCGGTAGTTAGCGCATGGACGTGTCTCCTTAATTTACGCGAATACAAGGCCGAAATCGAGGCATTTAAGAAGTCATACACATCGGCGCGTGGAAAAACGATGGAACAAGACGGAGCACGTGCACGATAAATAGCACGTTTTACCACATACTTGTTTTTAACGGAGTATTTGAAACTAGAGCGATATTCAATACGCCAAGAACTAATGACGGATATTCCTTAAATTCTCGACGATACAATTCTTGATATAATTCGATTTTTAAACATGAAACATTGAGGAATAATTGCCAATATTATCACTTTAAATATTTGTATAGAAATATAGGAAAGATTGATAAATTTACCTGGTCGCTCGTTTATTTGATCTTAAATAGGCAAATTTGAAATAGGACGGAAATCGACGAAATTACGAATAAAAGAATCCAAGTTTTGTCCGACTCGTGTTTATGGTGATGAACCTAGGAAAGGTATATTCGCGGAATGGAGAGAGAGAGAGAGAGAGGCCGCCGCGCCGATCACTCACTCGCGTTCCCTTTGTTTACGAACGCGAGGCGATAAAAGCGTCGCTGCTGCTCGCAGGAGGCAGAAAAGTCCGCGGTGCGCTTTATCGCAACCCGGCATCTTCCTCGGTATCGATCCGCGCGCGGCGTTGTTCGCCATCGCGATATATTTTCGGATCCGACAATGCCGAGAAGGCGGGAGAGAGCCGCCGCGCCGCGCCATGCCGCCGAGCTGACTACGTTGTCGCGCATCGGGAAAGCGCGCCTCTGACTAGTCTGACTACTCTGACTTTTGGATCTTCATTTCATTGTCGTCACCCGGATGACAATGACGCGGACGTGGCGAACGCGTGCACGCCCGACGCCGAGGGGGGCGAGGATGAGATGGGGAAGTAGATCGGACGGGGCGATCCTCGACAAAACTTTGAACGTAACGCGAGGCTATTTCGCGCGCCCTATCGAAGGGCTGCCTTCGAAGTGGGGGATTAAAGAATTTCGTAAATTAAGGTGCAGAATAATCTCGTCGACAGTCTTCTATAACAAAATCTTCCTTAACTTTTCGCGATGATTTAATGAGGTAGAATTTGGAGTAGTTGAAAAAAGAATTCGATCTCGAGACTGTTACGTTCGATGTCTCCATCTAATATGAGATTATCTATTAGCCGTATTATAAATGAGATTACAAGTTATACACCGCGTGCAGAGTGTATCGATACGTTATCAGATTCTGCAGTTCACGCGAAGATAATGTAATTATAGAAATAATTTTTGCGAACTGAAGTACGAAGGGAAAGCAGATGGATGCCCGGCGAGTTATTTCGAAACAGCCCGGGACTATCGATCTGGCGAAATCGATAGAACGGAAATACCGCTTTATTCTGGTAAATGCTACCCTGTTATTTCAATTTAGCGGAGTCTCTCTTGTCGCAAGATAGCATCGCTCAATTATTTGTGGATTATCATAAAAATCTCCATCTACCCTCGATCTCGAATTTACGTCCAAAATTAGACTTCAACGTTATTATATATAACGTCAAATAAAGTTTAACAATTATGAAGATATACAACGGTATAATGATCGATTATACTCGTCTAATTGTAAGTTTAAAAAAAAACGGGGGGAGCGCGCTCGGCGAAGCGTCGAATCGTCAGTTCCGAGGTCTGAAGTAGTATAAAAAATGTTTCTACGAAAAACGGATCAAGACATGTCGTCAAACGATCCCCGACAAGGGGGGGGGGAGGGAGGGAGGTCGCGACTAGGCCTGGTCAGCGGGCGGTCTCGCGGGTTAAAGTTCGATTTGCACGTACGCCGCGAGATACGATCTTCGGCCGGTGGCCAGGTGGCCATGGCGACGGATCGTGAAAATCGCGTGGCCGGGGTCGATCAATACGAGCGCGGCTCCTCGGTCCCTGTGTGCCTCGCGCTCTCTCGCTCCCTCGCTCGCTCGCCCGGCGCTCCGCGAGAGTCCCCTTCCCTGCCGTCGCATCGCCGCCCCTGCGCGGTGTTTCCGAGGGACCCCTCCCGCGCGTATGCCCCTTTGCGCGCGCGAAAAAGCGGTTCGTATACGCGGCGTTACGAAAGTACGCGCGCGCGTACGTAAACGCGGCGCGCCGTTGGAAGGGAAACGGGGGGGAGGGAGGAGTAGAGGACGAGAGAGAGAGAAGCCGTGGTGGCGTAAGGAACGCGACGTATGAGAATTCGCGCATGCATGAGAACCGAGGGGTTTGCTCGTCTGGAGGAAAACGCGACGAGAGACGCGGCGGCACGTGCTCCCGAGACGCGTCGGGAGCATCGGGACCGCGACAGACGGACAGAGAGGCGACAAGTGCGCGTCGCGGGACTTAACTCTTTCCGCCTTTATCGGCGAATCGACTGTCCCCTTCTCTCTCTCTCTCTATCTCGCAATAATCGATTCACTCCCCCGGGAGTCCTTCGGGCGCGCTCTCTCCTCTCTCTCTCGCGTTTCCACTATCCGCCCATCTATCTGAACGCCGAAAGCCGAACGCCGACCTTTGCGCAGCAACGCTTATTTATTTACCGGTACCTTTCAATAATCTCTCTTCTCCCGCTGGGGCCTGTCACCTCGTTCCTCTGCCGACTGTGTCGCACGCGAAACCGAGCACTGTGCGGGGGCGGTCAGCCCTTGCGCGAGCCTCCTCCGGCTCCCTTCGCTTCGCACCGCTGTCACCTCCGCTAATGTGCACTGTTATCACGCTACTGCTCTCGCACCACCGCCCGGAACAGAAGGGGAAATCAATGAAAGTAAAGTACGGCGCGAGCGCTCGTAAACCGGCATTTATGCACGCCGCCTGATCACCGTTCTCGGTACACTTCGTAACGACGGGCGACGGCCGCGTATCGACATGGACGTGGCTGCTTTCGGCGTAGAGACCCGAAGACGCGAAACGCGAAGGGAGAACGAGAACGCGAGGGTGGTGATGACGGTGGGTGGGAGGGGTGGCCGGAGAGGAGAGAACGGCGAACACAGGGCACAGGGCGGCCCGGCGCGCAACGTGCGACGTGAGAGTAGTGCACCAACGTTTTGATGAGCGACGTATACCCGCGCGCGTGTATACGGGAGTACGGAGGGGACGGGTGTGCAAGGGTCCGCGGTCGAGAGACACGGTCGAGAAAAATTAAAGCTTGAAACACTAGACTAAGAAAACGGAAAGAACGACGCGACACGCAACACGGGCGAAGGCTGCCTAGAGACTGAAACTGACTGAAACGGCGCGGCCGGCGGCGGTTGGCGGCTTCACCGCTTCGCTTCGTCCCTCGCGAGTCGCGACTCGCGACCACTCGGCCGTCGTCGCCCGTCCTCGGCTACCCTCGCGAGCACTCGGGCACCGCGCTCGGCGCGCGACGCGACGCGCGCCTCGCGCCCACCGACGCCACCGACGCCACCGACGCCACGCTGCGCGGAGCGTACCGCGAACCCCTTCTTCCATACATCCGTGATTCGGCCATTCGGCTGATTCAGCCCGAGCACGCACAGAATCGCGAGGGGAAAGGGAGCTCGCCGTCCGCCGATCGAAAAGTGTACATGCTAATAAATTAGGGATACGCGGACACCCGAAATTTTCCAATCGCTCGAACTTGTCGATGAGCCGAGCTCAAGACGAGGATAATCGAACTTTCGATTGAATCGATTAAATCATCGCGATGCAAGCTCGATAATAAAATACTGTACATCCGTAAATGCAATCTTTGCGGATGTAACTTATAATTAATGGAAGAGATGTAATGTATAACATATATCACGAAATATATATTCTCTCAACAAGAAAGAGGGAAATTTTAATTTAGCAATCGATACGGTTGAGAAATATACGTAGGACGCGAATATTTGTGCATAAATGATTGGAGATAGAAATCGGAAATATTCGAATATTATATTGTATATATATATATATATATGAAGACAGGACCGAGCGAACTTCTTTACCACGTGAAAAAACGTTTGCTTTTAATTGCGAATCTTTCCGATCCAGTTTCACCAACCTAATTCCGCGCGAAGGGGAGGTGCACACTCAAATCTCAAGTTGCGCTACCCCTCGGCCCCGTAACCGGCCCTTCAAGGTTTTTGACCCTCGGTACGCGCCACGGTATCGCATCGAGATAAGGGTCTCCCTCTCGCCTCTTACGCTGTCCGTATTCGATCGCAACTTCGCGGAAAACCGCAACCTACACCATCTATAAAAATCATCCGATATATATATATATAGCAAGAGATGTGTCAGGAGTTCTATAGCTTGGAAATACCATTCCACCTGCAGAATTACGTTAGCAATGTACATACCTGCCTTTTATACAAATGCGTTTTAAAGAGTTATGTATAAATTATTGGAAATTATAGAAATTGAAAATATTCAGACGTTATATGAAGACAAAACCGAAAGAACTTCTTTACGTGAAAAAATGTCTGCCTTTAATTGCGAATCTTTTTCCGCTCCAGTTTCATCAATCTAATCTTGCGCGAAGGGAAAAGGTATACATTCTCAATCCTCAATAAGATAAAGAAAAATATGGGACTGTAATTTGATGACACTAGACTCATCATCAAGTTTTGTCCGAGAGCTTTGTGCGAGAAAAGAAAATCTAACGCTACGGATATCGTTGTGGCTGTGCAACCGGACGAAATTAGAATTTAATTGACTATCCGTATTTTGCGGGAGTTACGAGAGTTTGTCTCGTAACGTACGAAGCGCGTAATCGCGGGAAACGGATCGAAGTAGCTGCATCCCTGACCTTAGCCCGGAGTTTATAGCCGGAGATCGAGTCGACGGGTCTCCCGACGGTATATTACAGACCGAAATTACACGGCTCTGACGAAACGGGCCGAGTAAGACTTGGCGGCCGTGCCAATAAACTCAGTGTTTTCCGAAAATTTATTTCCGTTGCTGCGTGCGCCGCGTAACGCAACTAGCGCGGCATCGGCGAGAGTATTTTTACGAGCGAGTCGTGTCGTAAAGCGACAGGGTGATGTCGCGAGAGATCGTTCCGTATCCGAGATACGGTAGAAATCGAAAAGCGATGAAATGACTGAAAAAGATGAATAATTGTTCTCGACTCTAATATTCGTCTTAATGGACTCGTGGATAATAACGCGGATGAAATGATCTCTGGGTCGAGTGCCCTCGTGGCACGATCACGAAAGAGAAAAAATTCTCGAGGCCCATGACCATACCTAATGTCAAGCGTCGCTACCTATTGGAGGATCTATAACGTCTGGTCAAGGTGGAGAACAAAAGGGAATAAAGTTTAGACTAGGGCACGGCCGCTAACAGATGCAGGACGGCATATGCAAAAAAGAATGTGGCGTACACATGCGCGTGTACTATATAATATATACACACGTACATCCCTCGCATGCAAATCCTTCCTTCCCCCGAAATCAAACGCGTTTCTTTTTAAACCTATGACTATCCCCAACCAGGGGGAGGGAGGCAACTTGGAAAGGATAATCCTGTCACGGCGACTACTAATGATTAATAAATGCACACAGAGAAACATCTGACTTCTGAATTTTTTTATAATACTTTGCGTTTTCGAAGTGAAAGTGAAAATATTGACCTATGATGCTCACTCAAATTCATTGATAACCTCGTTGATAACTAATCTAAAAAGGTATGTAGGTATAATACCTATATATAGAGATATAGCTTGTGCGTTGTGATAAAATGTAACATGTAATGAATAAAAAGTTAAGTGTATAAACATTAAGCACACGCGCGTGCACGACAAATTTCCGAATTATTTTGCAAGATTTTAAAAAGTGCAAATACGCCGGTCACGTGGCGAACTCGTGAATCATTCCTGTCGACAAACGCAGACCTCACCCTCCTTAGTTTAGTCACAATCCAGCTGTCGAAGCTGCGTTTTTCGGGGGTAGGTCCCCGACATCATCGGTCTGGCACGGCGGGCACGGGCTATACGTAATTCCACGGTGCTATACCTTGGGAACGATAATTCTGTCCAGTAACTTTTTCTGGGGTCATCGAACCCTTAACGAGATTCCGTCGATACTCCCGACTCGAGATCGATTTGGCCTTACACCACGCGAAGAACGAAGCGCAAAGTTATTTAGAAGTACCGAGAACACTCGTAAATATAGCGTCACGCGAAACATTGCTTGATTTAATAACAAGACAGCTCAACTTCTCCTTTTGCAGACGTAATTATATTCTCGAAAGAATATCTCTATAGTTCTATACAATTGATACCCCAGCCAGTAAGAAAATCTCATTTGAGCGATAGCTATCTCGTCCAAGCAACATAGAATTTCGCGCAATAAAGAAATTCGCGGGGTAACCATTGTGAATCATTAAGGATCGTTTAGTCGTATTGATATCGATCGAGATTAAAGATATAAACAATAAATTACCTGTTGTAGTAAGCAAAAAGAGAAATAATGGCCGATTCTCTCATGATTAGATTAGCACGTTAATTCAGCATTAGCGAAAGCAGGTGATCTCTAGGTACAACCAACGGCAAAGTTTTAATCGTCGATTACGGCGATTACGTGTGTGTGTGTGTGTGTGTGTATGAGCGAAAGTATCTAAGGATACCTACAAGTTCTGTAACAGTCTATTAAACATGCTGGATCCGAAAACAGATTTGTCTAGTTTCAACTTTGACTTTTTTCTCACTCTACTTTTTTATTACTCGAACTCTGCGTAATAATAAAAAACTTAAAAATTAATCATTCCGAGAACGCAACGATATATATTTACCTATATGTATATAAATGCGGATTATTTTACTCCAGAACTGAAACTTAGTGTTTCGCTGAAATCAAAGGGTCCTTTTTCTACCTCGAATCATTGCTGCTCGAGCGTGTACAAGCTCACCACGGCTAAGTAAGCGATTTTTTTTTCAGGGAAAGTTCATTAATCCGGTAACGTCGTACAACGCCAAGATTACATGTAATTAATTCCTCGCCCATTTTCTCGTGCGAGAGAAATCGCCCGTGAAGTATGAAGTGTGTGCCCTAATTAAAGCTTCAACGCGTTCACGATTAATTTTTCGTGACCCTCACAATCAATCAGCATTCATAATTGGAATAATTATCGATTTAACGATAATTATTGCGATAAATTTAATTTCAATTAATTTGAAATTTAATATATGTTATCTTCCGCGAGAAAGAATCTCTCGCTGAAAATAATTTTATAAGGAAAATTAAATTCTCTTTTTCTCTCTGCATATTCCTTCGAAATACAGGATTTCCGAAGTATAATTAAATTCGGCTTACAACGAATTCTCAATGGTGGACGTAACAAATTAATTTTCCGATAACTCGTACACTTGTCAAAACAAGTTTTTAGCAAGTGAATCTGTTATATGTTTCCTATATTTCGAGCAATGATTACGTGGTTGTCCGTGACGTGTTACAGCGTATCACAGACGTACATATACACGTAATGCATATATTAGTACGTACGTGCGCGTCTCTGCAAGGCAATCATATTGTATATACGATGTGTAGGAAGAGAAGCGAGAGAGAGAGAGAGAGAGACGCAGAGAAGCTCCATTGATTGGTCGGTGGCACGGTAAAACGTTGCAGCTATCCTGGGGGTATATGAACCCCGATATATACGCTTCTCTCTTCGCCATTTCCTCTCTCGCCCCTCTCTCTCTTTCTTTCCCTCTCTCGCTCTAGCTCTCTCCCTCTTATTCGTCTCGCGTACCCTCGCTACGATTTTACCCTGTAGTGAAACGCAGGCGCGTCACATGGACCCAGGAACGATCAATACGAGGTTCCCCAACCAGACGTAGTCTCTCTTATTCTCTCTCATTCGTTTTCTCTCTCTCTCTCTCTCTCTCTCTCTCTCTCTCTCTCTCTCACACTCACTCACTCATTTTCTCCCTTCTGTTCTCTGTTTCTGTTTCGTTCTCTCTCGCTCTCTCTCTCCACCTCTCATAATTCCATCTTTACGCCAGCCTTTGCGACATCGCGGCTAATCTTTGATATTTCGGCACTCGCCCGAGAATTCTATGCCAGACACGCGGAAAACGAAGCCAATTGTTCAATAGTGATTGAAACTTTTCGCTTTTCGCTCACTCTCGCCACTCTTTGCGTAATCTTAGCTCGAATATATAAATTATACACCTCTTACACACTTATTGTTAAATATTAATTAAAAAAACGTGCAGATAAAAAAGTTTAAACGTAACAAGGAAAGAACTTATTGTTAGTCACAATCTTCCTTATTTTTTATATATTTACACCTGTGTACACATCAATACCAACGTGAAAGAACGGCTTCGGCTTTGGAGATCAAACCTCGCCGAGATTTGTTCTCCGTCAAAAAAAAATTGACATTGAATCTGGTATTCAACTGGCAGTTTCAGTTACCTAGTTTAGTAAAAGAGAAAAGCGATATCAATCGATCTCCATCGACTACATATCGTTTAGCGCTCCCTCTCTTTGGCTCACGCACCATTGTAATCGAGGCCGTCGCGGACGGAAGTGTCCCTCTCGAGACATCCTGCTTGTCTTCGACAAGGACCTGCAGTCCCGGTCCTCGCTCCATCCCGAATCTGCTTGATGCCTCATCATGCATCACGAAAGTTCGGCGTCTCCTCTCTATAGCGTTATTTCAATTTGCTGTTTTTCGGTCGGTACGCCGCAGGGATCGATAAGGGGTTGGATCGGGAAAGAGAGAGAGAGAGAGAGAGTGTGTGTGTGTGTGTGTGTGTGTGAGGATGGGAGGGCGAGAGGGAAGGGGCGAGAAGTATGTATGTATATATGTTTTATGCGTATACGTGTATGTATTCGCGTATGTTGCGACATTGGTGCTCCCGCGACAGTCGCTTTCTGGTGCCACGCCCAGGGTGAGAGAAAGAGCGCGGTCTGGTGCACACACAATATCGCGCCGTGCGTAAGCGTCAGCTGCTGGACGCAGCCGTTCGCGGTTATGGCAGACCGATCGACGTTAAATGCAACAACTTCGTCAGGTCAGGTTAATGAGCCCCGCCACGGCTCTAGTTCCGCGTTATAACCCTTCCGAATGCGTCCCTCGCACAGGATCACGCAATTGTTTTTTTACAGCGAGGTCCTTCCTACGTGTGCAAGAACGAGACCTTGAGTACTTGTGGCGACACTTTGCGATCAACGCAACGCGCACTGCAATTTTGACGAAAAACAATAAATGTACCGTAATTTTCGGTAAATCTCTACTATTATTTACTCTATAATTTCTTAGCCAATTTATAATTAAAATTAAAAGATCGAAATGTTCACGGCTAATTGCGGAATAAGATTACGTATTATGTGGCAATGTACGCATCTATTTAGGATTAAAGTAAAAACAGCGACGGCACCAGCTCGGGAGCACCATAGGAATCTTTTGGACTTAAAAGGACAACCTAAATGTGTGATACCGAAAGATTCCTCGTATGAGAGAAATCTCCGGCACGGAGAACGAACGTATACATAAAGATCAGCAGCCGATCGGCGTACAATCGACGTACACAGATCCGCTAGTAAATAGTTAATAATTATAACGGCAATAATAACAACAATAATAACAAGATAATAATAACAATAATGATAAAGATTCGTGAGAATCACAGAAACAACGAAAGTAAAGAAACAAATGAACATACCGGTTAACGATGAAAATCAGTGGTTGGAGGATGCCGATATCTGGGCGCAGAACGGAACGGCGGTGGGTTCTACTTAATTACTTTTATTTATTTTTTCTATTACACGGTATTTCGTACGTATATCGCGGCTGCGTTTCCCGTATATTTGTACTAGTTTTTCCTCTTTTTTTCTCTTTCAACAAATTTCTCAACAAACTTTATGATACGCGACTTGGAACGTCCGAACCGACGATCGCGCGATCAACGTGGAGGCCGGTTTTCGATCATCAAACACGAGTCCCGGCATCGAATTCAATCGAAAACGAGATACTCGGATGCCGGATTATTAGTGAACACTCGATAATTATAACTCGCGACAGGAGATAAACAAATCTCGCGCGCGGCGAACACACCCAGTGTCTCTCTCTCTTTCACTCCCACCCCCGACCAGCAGGACGCACTCCTATTTGTCCTTCTCCCTATCCCTTTCTTTTTCTCTCTTTCTCTTTCGTTTTGTCTTTGCTGGTGCCTCTTCTGCCGATTAAAGGATCTTCCAGCTGACGATCTCGTTGATCACGCTACCGGTTCCTCGTTAACGCGCTCAACTCAGCTCAACTCCCGTTTTCTATCTGGCTCTCGCGTTATCTCACGTGAGAAGATCACGCACCGTCTTACGCGCCGATTCGTGTCTTCGAGTTGTTATCGCGACGCGTTAAGTTAATCAGAGGGATCGAGAAGGGTAAATGATCGAGACACCAAGAAGATGCTCCTTGGGGCAAAACGAGTCGGGAGTACGAGTTGACGGAGAACGTAGGATCAGGGATCAGAACAAAATTATAAGATCGGAAGAACGCGGAAGGGTAGTTCCTCTGCTTTATCTTTAGCCGATTTCGCCCGGCAAATTTATCTTCCCGCGCGATATTCACGAGATCCACCTCTCGCTTTTCTACTTTCTCGCCGCGCGAATTTTCTCGTGACAGTGTCACCCGAATGGCGAACGACAATATCGCTCGATCGACACGTGGACGAGACAAAGCAGCAGCAACAAACTGAACTTTAGAGGACGACGATGACGATGAGAGCAACGGCGACGACTGTTCTTTTTATGACGACGAACGATACCGAATCGAGGGTTTTTCTCTTTCTTTTTTATGCCGAATTGAAGGGTCAGAAATTAGGAGATATGCAAGCAAATAGTAAGAATGTTGCGGGTATAACGGTGTCTACAACGCAATGCCTTTATGTGGTGCGGTAACTAAACTGACGAGGCTCAGTCCCGATACCGACGGCTGCACCCTCTGGACGCCCACCGCCGTCACCCCCACCGTCCCGACTCGTCTCGGGGGTGGGATAGACTCGGGGCGAAAAGAATCGCGAAAAACCCTCGGTCGAGGGAGATTGGCGCCGATACACGCAGACGCCGTCGTCGTCGGTGAAAGGTGAAGAAGAGACCGCGGGAGCCAGCGCGGGAGAAAAGGTCGGAAGGGATGCGAAGGCGGAAGAGGTCCGGGAGGGGTGGAGGGTGGCGGCGGTGAGGAGTCCGACGATGCCGGGAAAGGGGTGGAAATTCGCGCAAGCGTGATCGGCGGCCTGCACCCTCCGCATACCGCCGAAGGTTGGATGGTTGGTTCGTTGGTTGGTCGGTCGGTTGATTCTGTGTGCGTTGCCCCGATGCACATATTTCCAAACATCGAGCGCGCATCGCGGCGCAGCCATGGAGAGATTTTTTCAGTCATTATACGCACGAGACATACCCATGATAAATGATGCCTGGCCGGGAGAGGGGAGATGAGGGTCCTATTGATTAAAACGATCGTCCCGGGAGTTACAGGAACCTACCACTCTCGCATCGGTCATTGCACGAGTAGATGCAGTTACATTGATGTTCCATTAATTGGTTCGGTTCAACGCTTCCCGAAATGATCTTTAATTGCACGCGTCCTTATGAATCTATAGACCTAGTTACATTTCCAGAATTGAGAATCTTAATTTGGCTATTTGGTGCAGGGCGCGTTTTAAATAGCTCTAAATTATGCTACGAACTGAGATATTTTATTTATATAATTAATATGCTTGAAAGAGAGGTAAAAGGTAATTCAAAGTTCCTAATGAAGGGTATATATGAATGATCTAGAAATATAAATAATTCAAACATAACGCAATCGCGGTTATTTATAGATCGATCGATAATTATACGGAAAAATATGGGCCGACGTAGAAACGGGCTCTGCCGCTGTAAATCTCGCCCTTATATAGTTGGACGATATTTTACACGTCTCCAACATCTCCGTTGTGAGAGTAAAAGAGGATGGAAGAGAAATGGAGACGGTATACTATATAAGTGAAAAATATGAGAAAACTCTATGAAAAATAATAACTCAAAAGAGGATAATAAAATTTACGCAGACGTTAGTTTACGAAAATTGAAAGGGAGGTATGAGAGGAGAAGTACAAATAAGACTGGATGCCAACTTTCAAACTACTGTACTCGGTAGCGATGGATTAAAAAAGGGAACGAAAAGGGAGAGATATTAGAAGAGCGCAAAAGAGTGCGTGCAATTTTAGAACGCGAGCTAGTATCTGTTAACTGTAGCATCCATCACGCGGACCGATCGATCGAGCTACATTACGACGACCGATCTTCGCGGGAAGCTGGTATGATTAATATCATGAGTGCATACGAACTTTTGAACAACCGTACATTGCCTCGATTATCGATGGGGAGAGCGTGGAGGCCAAAGAGAAAGGGGAGAGAGGCATAGAGAGACGAACGGGGTTGAGGGTGAGAGTAGTAGTCGTCATAAATACGCACGCGCCAAATAGGGTTCATGCAATGGAGGGGTTGATGAAGGACTGGATGGCGCAAGCGCCGGACAGAGGGTGTAAAAGCTCGCCGGGAGTGCCCGTTTCCTCGACAAATGGCTTTTCGGTAACGCGAACGCGGCCAAATTTCATCATACGGCAAATTCCATATTCCATTTCATAAAATAAAACTGTAATTTTCTCTCTCTCTCTCTCTCTCTCTCTCTCTCTCTCTCTCTCTCTCTCTCTCTCTCTCTCTCTTCTCTCTCTCTCTCTCTCTCTCTCTCTCTCTCTCTCTCTCTCTCTCTCTCTCTCTCTTGTTGAGATTTTGTTGCTCATAGTGATGCAAAGCGCTCCCGATTCGGTCATGAGAAATAATTTTTTTGCACGAAATACTGCGAATGTCGAGTCTTTGCTATTTGGTCAATTGGAATTGCGCAAAACGTTGTTTGAAAGAATCGCGCAAAATTCAATTTTATCGTATAAATACAGCATATATTACTTTACAAAATTATACAAAAAACTTATACAAAATAAATTATAACAGAATTATTATTATAATTCCTCTTTGCGTAAGAAATATGGCGAAATAAGCTTACTTCATCATATTTATATTATGATCTTTACGCGTTATCGAGTTAGTATCAAATGGCAGAATAAACAGCTCGTACAACGTGTGAGTTTAAAAAAGTTGACGAAGCAAACGGCGAACGCGTTTATCTCATGGCGGCGATCTCATCTGCGATCAACGACCATGAACGATAACGCGAATGTATGAGGTCTATCGATCGCTTCTTTTTTATACACACATGCGTGAGACTGTTTGCTTCTGTAGCGTTAGGCACTCGTTAACGAACCTCGTGACGAACGATTTCTTAATGAGTCACGTCATAGATGAAGACAAGAATCGATAGATATCGGACACGATGATATATACATAATTGGTTTCGTTTGCGCCACATTTCGATATTACAAGATACAAGAGATAGGCGAACGGTGTGGAGCAAAGGAGTCGCCGTTGTGGAACAAAGGAAATAAGAGAGAAAGAGTCATTGGGGAGAGACGAAAAGGGACAAGGGAGACAAGGGGTGTAATCTAATGGTAAATAGCACGTATGCATATAAGGGTCAGTCGAAGTGCGTCAGTGG
The DNA here is from genome assembly GCF_030848795.1 of Temnothorax nylanderi. Taxonomy (NCBI): domain Eukaryota; kingdom Metazoa; phylum Arthropoda; class Insecta; order Hymenoptera; family Formicidae; genus Temnothorax; species Temnothorax nylanderi. Next base: position 43,009 of record NW_027249109.1, on the reverse strand, counting down.
CGTAGGAGATTGAATACTGCTTATATCAACGCGAAACAGGCAATTTTATTAAGAAACTTCGCTGAATATGTTATATAACAAAATAAATATAGAGAAGGGTGTAGAAAAGTAGTCCGATCTTGGTGTCAATAAGAGCTTTAGTTTAATAACGAGAGAGTAACAAATAATATATTACGTTTTAAAAATTCTGTTCTTTATTGTTATTATCGTAACAATGACGTCATTATCACTATAATAATGTGATATTATTGCGTATAATTATACTTTATTATAATATTACATAATATGTTTTGGAATTATGCAAAAAACTTGATAGCAAATTTAATGTTTGAACCGGTTACTTTTTCGCGTGTATCATTCTCTATCGTATCAAGCATCTTTTAAATATATGTATATAACACTAATTATAAGTCATAGAAAGAAGAAAAGAGAAGAAATAACTCTCATGTACCAATTTCATATTTACAAACGTTGGCTAGAAATAACCAATGATTGAACGATAATAAAGAAATTATTCTTGTCCCTGTATCCTCAATCCTTTTTAATGTATCTCGTACCTTATTAATTATAGTCTCTATAATTTTTAGAAAATAATTTGTATACATGAATCGCTATTGACGTCGACGTCGCAATGGTGACGTCGAAGTGTGCTAAATGTACCGCCGAGTTGCCAGTGTAACCGTCCATAAAACTCACCGATCGCTGACGATCGATCGGCGCGGGTCGTGCCCACTCCACATCTTAATCAGCAGAGGAGTCTAGACACCTCTTCCAGAGAAGGTCGCATAAATTCCGCGAGAGGACGGCGCAGCGGATAATTTACGGGGGCGCTCGTCCTCTTTGTGCTCCCTGGTGAGTGTCCTGGGAAGACCGGCGCGCCCATTCCACCCCGGGCGACGGCCGCGCCTCCTTCCTACGCCACTGCGAGAGTAGATCGAGGGGTGCCAGCGTCAGACGGAGCCGCCGGCCGGGGTTCGAGGGGATGCTCGGGGGGCACCGGGGGGTCTTTCGAATATCGATCTCCCCGCGTTCTCCCAGTCATTCACTCTCTCTCGTGCAGTTCCACGCTCGTCCCTCTTCCCACTCGTTTCGCGCTCCTAGTACTCCCACAGAATAGTGGAAGGGGTGCGGAACAGGATGCGGAGAGCGGGGCCAAAAGGGGGGCTTCATCCGGAGATCCCACCTAAAGCCCGGGGGAGGAGGGCATTCACCAGGGAACGCGCCGCCACCAACTACCGCCACTACCACCACTACCACTAACCGACATCCAGAAAAATATCCTCCGAGATCGGAGGGAAATTGGTTTACCGGATCCTGCAGCACGGCGTTTGTACGAAATTATTCCCCACCCGCCTTTTCACTCCTCTCTGTGCCATTTAATTTGCATCCTATCTTTGGAAATTCGTTACACTCTAGCCTCCTTCGGCTTTCGCGACTATCTAGTTTTGTAAGAGAAAACGAGAACACAAAGTAGGAGAATAGATTACCTTGCAGATCAGCTGGTAGCATACTAGCATTTAAAACGTTTCACATTTTTCAAGAGCCTTGTTTAATAAATATCTGATATCGCTGAATACAGAGCGCAATACATTACTTAGCATTATTGTACGATTATTATTAATAATTTTGTATAGGCATCCGTTTTTCCATCACGATTGATACATCACTCTCAAACTTATACCATTATCAGCAACAAATCATCATTGTCCTCATAGTCATACTTGTTTTATACATGGCGTTACGTCATTTCTTGTGTAACAGAATCGCCGTGCGTCTCCATTTACTATACCGACCCCAAAATTCATTTCACGGCAATGACTGAGGGATGGATAAGTGGCCAGCGTCGTCATCTTGTTCGTGAAAATTATCGTCCGCGGAAATGTCTCGAGGCGAGCAGAGCCGCTCACGTCTACCCTCTTCCTTCCTTTTCGCCCTCGGGTTATCATCCCTCTCCTGAAGCGGAGCCTGGCCAAGCGTAGGTAGATCGAACACCTTATGACCGCGCATCTACACGATGCATGAGACATTGCGTGGATCTAGGAATAAGACTGCATGTATGCAGTGCAGAGGTACTCTGTATATATATTTATATACATACATATGTATATGTAATTACGTATCCACCCGCCTTCCTCGCCTCTTCTTCCTAGGAGTTACATAAACACGCCAACCAGCGAAATTACAGGGAAAATGGACGATCCTCGGGACTAGGAGTCGGAAATGACGTGACTGGCTGCTAACTAGCGTCTGATTTAACGGCTATGTAAAATCGTTTAATTTTCAGCGCTGAGTAACGATTTGATTAACTCTGTGATTGGACACTTTAAAAAACAATTACACGAAGGGCAAAGCCCGCTTATCGATCTTCAAAATAAGAATCTTATTTTGGAGAAATAATTTCCAGTTGACCTGTGTTATCGATGGTTCGGAAAATTCACCATCGTTATTTGAAGAATCAGATAACTACGATTTATCATGCGATAAGTCACACCTACATAAGACTCGCATGCCAAAAAGTTTTCGTTGCTTAAAAGATGAGGCTAAGTTAAGAACATCACCCTTTGAATATTCAGATCGTTTGCGCTCCAAAAGTATTCGCAACAAGATAATTCTGTTTTATAGGAGAATAAAATTCGGAGAGATACGTCAGAGCACTACATTATAAATAAAGAGTTCATTGTGCCGCCAGTTCAATTCGTTCCGAAGCTGACCTCGGGTCTACTGCCGGCATTTTTATTTCTCCATTTAGACAGGTTCGTGTCCTCAGGAGCTTATCTGGAACAGTTTGCAGTGCAAGACAACCGTGCTGCTCGAGACGCGTATTGCATATCGATTCAACAAACCAAGGAAACCAGGATGAACTCGGCGACGGTGTCGCCCAGTGCGCAAAGTCGCTCCTTGCATGGTCCAGTCCGGAACAAGTCCCGCTGTGTCCCGCCAACATGTCCGAAGATACCGGTACGTATTATACCTACGTGTGCTCTTTATACGTCGTCTCTTCAAAGCAGGCCTCGCGAGACCCGTTCGTGACTGCACGCGCTATCGCCGACCTGTCACGCGTCCGTACACGTTCTCGATGGATCTCGCTCGCGATCCGTCAGATCGATCGGATCCACTTTGCGAGGGGTCACGCGAGGATCATCACGCGCTCGCTGATTGCACCCTGACATTTCCCATCTCGCACTGGCTCGAAACTCCGCCCGGGAGACGTAGGCGAACACCGACACAGGTTGTCAATCACTCGGCCGAAGAGGTAGTTCTAAAGACGTAAAATTGACGGCTTTTTCGAGCTGCTTCGCGCACGCGAAATCGAAAGCACGGCTGAAAGTTTCTTTAGTTAACTAAATGCGCTTTACATGCTGATGAAGCATATGCGAGTTATTTGAGAGAGTTGTGGAATTGTATCGCGAAGTTCAATTTCCAGTACGTAAGGATTTTTTCTCTTATTATTATTTTTCTTCGCTTTGTGATATTAATCACTTGAAATCGGTTATTGTTGGCACTTCCGGAGAAAACGACGATGTCTAGCAGATCTACGTTTGTGTGTGTTTCTTCCCTCGCAATTAATTATTTACTAAAGTTCACGACTGCGATGGATTATTGTCATGTGATTTGTATCTTATTGTTAGTTAAGTAAAATAATTTATGTGAGAAACAGTCTGTGAATTTCGCCAATATTTCCGACGTTTTATCGATTGCTACTCACGATTTCATGACGACATTGTGGTCGTGGCAGCAATTAAAATAGAACGGAGTTCAAGAGATGGCCTTTGTTATTTTCCTCGAGCGTGTAACAGAAATTGTCGGAAATTTAGCATGAGTTTACTGTATATACTGTTGCACAATTTTCTTTCTTTTTCTCTCTTATTCTTTCCTTTCTCCGCCCTTTTCCGAGCTCTTCCGTGCTTTCTATTTTTTTTCCATTTTTAATTGCACTTTCCGGACGCCATTCCCGTCGCTATCCGATTTTCCGTCCTAAGAATTTCGCAATATTTTTTCAACGTAATCGCAGTGAAATGTAATAGTAATTTACTTCAGAAAATTTAAAAATCCTTGAACGAATGTTGCATTATCATTGATAAAAATATAATTTATGTGGTAGATTTGCAAATTGTCACACAAATATGAGTATTATAAATAGTAATTTATTTAACTTTCTGAACATTTTGCATGAGATAAATCATACGCCTGTTAAATCTTTCACGCCATTTAATCTTTCTAATATATTCCAAGAATAGAAGTGCGAGAATGCAAAAACGAACGATTTCCTAATTCAATTATAAATGTCACAGAGTGTAAATTAAAGTCAAACTAATTATATATAATCAATAGATCTCAAGATTATTAATATTTATTAATATTAATATATTAATATATTAATTATATTCATTCATTAAAGTATATTATTCTATGAAACATTAAACTACTCGAATATCTATTTAATTAATCATCGATCGGACTAGTAAATTAAGTAAAACTTTATTCTAAAATATCATAAACAGTCAATATTTTACGGTAGTTCGAACACCATACGTGGCACTGAGAGATGTTACTATAGATAGACACTGGCTAGACAGAATATTCAACATTTCTTGAAAAGACAAAGCGCAACTCTTCTGTTTCCGCGCGTTGAATCATTGACGACCCAACTATACGTATCTTGATGTAAATTGCAAAGTTAGTACATCTACCCTTCTTGCATACGGAGGAGGACTATAGTGTCTTTAGCTATGAAATGCGACATTTGCGTCGTCGAGTAGCGGATGCGATAGAAATAGATATCGAATGATCTGAATTTAGATCTGCAACTGTATTGCCACACCGGGTTGAGATAAGAGTTTCCATGATAAAGAGCGCGATAAAGACCGGTTTAGCGGAATTCTGTCCTACATATATGCGATATTATAGCGATGATGGAAACATGACTTCGTCATCTCTTCTTTATAATTTTTGCTTCTGTATGAAATGTATGAAATGATGTCTTTTCTCCGGATCGAAAAATATTATTTATAGAATAATTCTACCATTTTTACTTGTGTGTGTGTGTGCGACAATAATAGTCAACATATTTTAATCGTACATTCTTATGGACAGCTGATCTACATCCTTCTTCATATAAATAACTTAACTGAATTGTAGAAACACAGAGTTTTACAATAATATTAATAACATTTTTTATTTTTATTTTAATATAGCCAATTGAAAAGTCAAACAAGTGTTTAGCAAATAATAATAATAATAATAATGGCGAACAGAGATTTAGCCTTGTGTAATTCTCGTGAAAAGTTCCACTCGATAAATTGTAGGTATATAACATAATAAAACGAAGAATATATACCTATGCAACGGATAAGCGTGACGATTCTCGGAATATATATTACTCACAGTTAATTGACCTCTTGATAAGGGATAACGCTATATGTATCGTTATATGTATGAGTATCGCTATATCACGGCCATCAACTTCGTAATTCGTGTAAAACTATCGCGAACTATTCGCCATGCCTCTCAATCACGCTCCGCTCTAATCTGAGCATCTGTTGAATCAAATCAATCAAAGAGCGAAGCCGACTTCCGAGCTTGCCCCGAATGAGCCCAGATCTCGTGACCGCAAACGAGTATTCTCGGTTTAGCCCGGGCTTCGATGTGGGCAAGGGAGAAATCAGACTGTCGAGAGATCGCACGTACGAGATCCTTGACGCCTGGCAGCCACGCGAGTTTTCGCCGCGAGCCGATTCCCAGATTCGTTCGTTCACGCGAGATCGCGAACCAGGCGAGATTCCACGAAGGCGGACACGAGCGTGCAGCGAAATCACGAGGTTCCGCTTTTATCGCGTAGGCGGTAACACGTACCACGATGTAGAGCCGGTTTCACGGAGCCATCAGTCCCTCATTGTCTTCCGTCCGATAGGTCAGAGTGTCGTTTGCTCTACGCTTGCTCTACGCTTGCTCTCGCGTCGATCGTCCAAAAGGCTCGTCATTCGTCGTTCACCGATAGTGTCACGGATAATGTCACCCTGTCGATAGATCGTTCCGTATCATTTGGAAAGTCATGGTTTTCTCTTGCGAGGGACGAGACCCCTTGGAGCACACCAGTCTTTATCAGCGCGCCGGTCAGACATCCTCACATCCCGCATCGTTCCGCTTCATGAGTCACACGAATAATCAATATTTCATCGCTGTATCAAATTATTTTAAAATCACGAGTCGAGCGTGATACAATGATAACATTGGCAACGTTGTCATTTTTTTTCTCTTAGGCAATGAAATTATCACGATTGCAAGATCTAATATACATACATCTAGAAAATGTTTATCTTTCTTGTTTAACCGTTTTGCTGGACCGCTGCTTGCAGATAGTGAAGACAGCGATGCCGAGGGTGGTCTGGGTAACGTAAACAAGATGGTGATGCGACCACCTGGCCACAGCGGTAAAGCTAAGAAGGGCCACATTTGCTTCGACGCGACCTTTGAAACCGGCAATCTCGGCAGGGTGGACTTGATCTCCGAATTCGAGTACGATCTCTTTATTAGGCCTGACACTTGTGGGCCCAGATTACGCCTGTGGTTTAACTTCACCGTAGACAACGTAAAGGCGGATCAACGGGTGATCTTTAACATCGTGAACATCTCTAAAAGCGCCAATCTCTTCCGACATGGGATGACGCCGTTAGTGAAGAGCAGCACTAGGCCGAAATGGCAGAGAATACCGCGAGAACAGGTAAAATTTCGAAAAGTCAATAATTATTGATTTAAGTCCCGTGTCTACGGCAATTTATGAATTTTAAGTTGATTGCATTATTAATACATCTTCAGCTTCAAACGTTGGCAAAGAATATTGCCTCAGTCTTCCTTGATATAAATTTTTAAGTTTGTTAGAAACTAATAGAAGAATAATTTTAGAAAAGTGTCTCAGTACGATTCAACTATATCCTAAATTTGCAATTTCAATACGCAAATGCACATCCATATCAATCTAAAGCAAATCTAATCAATTATATCTATCGCGCGATTGACGCAGACATTTCAATTGGCAGTATCGCCAGTTTAAATCTGTAGAGAAACTGTGCCAATACTTCCAATACCCAATTATTCCCTCAAGCACTAGCAAATTATAATTATCGGCATCGCGAATTGATTTATGATCACCATCGTTGCCTACGTGGCTGATAACTATCGTAATTTTGGTCGATATCTTTATATAAAACAATATAAAATAACATGTTATTATCAAAACATGATTTTGACAAAAATCATCTTTACTGGTAACCCAAGAAGTTTCTCTTGATGTTTATTTTAGTTCGTGTTATTAATTCGTTATAATTTCATCAATTGTATTGAAGTAATTAAAAGCGCTGATTCGTTCCTCTCTCGATGTTGCAGGTATTCTATTACAGATCCGCGCAGCATCAGAATCACTACGTGCTGAGCTTCTCTTTCGCGTTCGACCGCGAAGACGACGTTTACCAATTCGCACTGACATATCCGTATTCGTACACGCGTTACATGGTGCATCTTGACAACTTGTGCAGCAGACTATTGTACACGAAGAGAGAGACGCTGGCTGAGTCGATCCAAAAGAGGAATGTAGAGCTCGTGACTATAACCTCCGACCTCGAAGACACGGAACGACCTAGAAAAGTGGTCGTCGTCCTCGCTAGAGTTCACCCCGGCGAGTCGCCGTCCTCCTTCGTGTGTCAGGGTTTGATGGACTTCTTGGTCAGCGCGCATCCTATCGCTCAAGTTCTAAGAGATTACGTGATATTCAAGATAGTGCCGATGCTGAACCCCGACGGTGTCTTTTTTGGAAATTACAGGTGAGAATGCTTCTAATAGGATTGGAAAGAAATCGACTTTTATATATCTGCGTAACTACATATTTCAATAAATTGGCAACAAATTAAAACTCTAATTGAAAACCGAAGAATCAATTTTATAAATGAACCGTTTCCGCTTCTACGGAAGCTCTCTTTTTATCATGGATAAAAAGATAATACGATCATTTTTCGCGTTAAGATCCACCGTAATGGGATTAGATCTGAATCGATCCTGGAATTGCATCTCCGAATGGATTCACCCTACCCTGCTCGCGACTAGAGCGATGCTGAAGTCGCTCGATAAGAACTCGCATACGCCATTGGATTGCGTTCTGGATTTACACGCTCACACCAACGCCACGGGTGTCTTCGTCTACGGAAATACGTACGATGATGTCTACAGGTAATTCTAATCCATTTCAAATAATGTTAAATGTTCCGTTAAGCCAATTTTGAAAGAATTTATCATTAGTCTACCATCCATGAAGCGAGAGAATAAAAATTTAACGTCAATCGCGCTTGTATCCTAATCTGACTCATGGCTGCCAGCCTCTCAGGTACGAGAGGCATATTGTCCTGCCGAAATTGCTAGCTCAGCACGCGGAGGACTATGAACTGGGCAACACCATGTACAATCAGGACCACAACAAAGCCGGAACTGCCCGCCGCTATTTGTGCTCTATTCTAAAGGAGCACGTCAATTGCTACAGCATCGAGGTTTCCATGTATGGTTACAACAAGAAAGGAATACCGGGTATAATGCCGTACACGGAAGAAGGATGTATCCTTCTCATGATTATATTAATTATAGTCATTCATATATGTATAAAAATTCCTATTAAAATTAAAACTACTGCAAATTAAAAATACCAAAATTTAAATTTTTAAAAAATCTTGTTAAGAGTATTAAGAGTATTTCGGGATTAATTAGTATACATAATTGCGTCAAAATTTGAAATAGGTATATATTCCGCTAATACACAATCAGAGAAAGTTGGGTCCTTAACGGTCGGAATCAAACAGATTACAGACTGGGACGCAATTTGGCGCGAGTTTTTCTAGAATATTACAAGCTTACTGGGCTTATCCCGTCGGGGCTTCCCGATCAGCCGTCGAGCAGACGAGCGCGTCAATCTCGACAGAGACATCGTCTTCCAAGGGAGCCCAGACCGAGAACAGTCCGAACTCCGGCGACCTTGCATCTCGCCAGCATTTACGAGTAATTATTTCAACTATTTCGCATGCAGATTCATCGATTACCTCAGAATGTCACAAAATCTCTATCATAAACTGTTTATATTAGAGATAAAATTAAGAAGAAAGAATATCATTTCAGTATTGATTTATTAATAATCCGCTCTTTCGAATACGGGCAAATGATCACACGGAGACGAAAAAATTTAATGACGTAATTAAGAAAAGATCGACGGCGATAGTTCTCTGGTAAACAGTTTTTACTGGAAATATAGAAACGTTAGCTCGAACTCAGGATAGAACAATGGGTATTATTTATCGAGACAAATTACAGTCGGCTAATCTCGGACCGAATCGTCAGGTACTTCCGGGAGGAATCTGAGCCGCTCCCGAGCGCTCGTTACCGATCGATGAGCGGTACGCGGATGGGACAGCAGCCCGGAACCGGAATCGCGAGTGAAACTGGAACGGGCGTCGGCGGCGGGTGCAAGAGCCCGAGCTACAGGTTCCGGAGCCCCGGGGCACCGCTCGACAGGGTGCAGACCCTGACGGGGCGACCCGCCGCCGAGCCGCGGCTCACCATTATCGATTTCAATCAGCTGACACGGGGCGGTTTGGAGCTCGCAGCCAACAAGAACAAACCGACGGTTCCATGCAAGAGGATCGTCAGATCGCGCAGATAGCGATCGTCTCGCCTCGGTTAAGGAGAGATCCTCGGCGAACCGATCCTCCAACGCCTCCAAGGACGCGAAAATCAAATGTGGTATGCTATTACTATTTCCTATATAAGAAAATTGCCTTCGTGACAACGTATTAAGCAATATTGGTTCACGTGAATGTAGGTGATTGCATCGATTCGCGCTACTTCTGGCGACGGAAATAGAAGACTTCTCGAAGAGAAAAGGAACCCGAAGAATGCACTTCGGATGCTGCTTCTATACAATTGCTACTATCGGGGTTTATTATTAATAAGAAACTTTCGACTTTCGCTACTTTTACACCGAGTAATTTCAAATTTAATAATATCAACGATAATAGTGCACATTTATTCTTCAAATTATGCAATACCCATTCTTCCACATAGATCTTTTGAGCCTTCTCCTACAGTACACCATTTTCTCTTTCACTCTTTTCTCGTGAAAAAATAATCTCTAATAAATCTCTATCTCACATTGCATGTTTCCAATTTATATTATATACTTGTTAAATTTCTTATAGTTGTTTATAATATCGTTATCAATATTACGTGTATAATACCAACTTCTACATTCAAAGATTAATATATTAATAATAATGAGAAAAATATATATACAAATTATACTAAATATAAAATAAAACATATACAGTATGCTCGCATTATTAATACCATTCCCGAATTGCACCTAGAGCTTTATACGTATGTTGAAATATAAATTTATATCACATATAAAATTCGTTATACTAAAACTATAAAAACTTTTAATACAGTTTCATGTCAGACAGTTTATTTTATTACAAGACGGGTAAAAAAAAAATTATTGGAACACGCATGTCTAATCAAGAATTCTTTAATTTAGAAAATTGCTCGACTTTTTTTCATTAAAACTAATTTGATCAAGACACATATGACTCTTTGGTATCTCGGGAGTACTGCGCATTTCTCGATGTCTGTCAAGCACACCGCAAAACGATCGCACGTGGCGATCAACCATACGCTCCGGATGCATTTCGGGAACAGTCGCGGTGCCTCCGCCGACACCCACGATCAACAATGATTGCATGTGATTGCACGTACCTGAGAGAATGCGACAATTACGTTTCCTAAAACTCAACGAACCCGCGCTCGAGGCACGCGCGCATTGGATGGACAGAAGACGCAGGTACTACGCGACGGGCCCGTTACACCAGGCCGGATACGGGCCTAAGGATACTCGGAGACTGGGCGCGGGTGTATCCGTGGCATTTAACGTACTACGGCGACGACAACGGCGACGGGAGAGTCGGTATACTAATCGTGCTTGCGAATTCAACCACGAACAACGAACAAACGAATTTACCGTGTGCGTGTATACGTGTGGGTGTCGCGTGTAAACGTGGGTACGTTGTGCGTGAGAGAACGGGTCGGTGTCCCTGCGTGACTAAGATCTGCGTGTGCGTTTCCGTATGTACGTATATGTGTGTGTGTGTGTGTATGTGTATGTGTATTTATATATATATAAATATAAATATTATATATATATATATGTGTGTGTGTGTGTGTGTGTGTATGTGTGCTGATATATTTGCGATTATATATTATACGTGTACATGTCAATCAATCGGAACTGAAGAGGAACTAAAACGGAAAGAAATGAAACTATAGCGAAAGAAGGGAGCAGACAAGCGGCCAGTAGCTCTTCTACCCCTGGGCTCGAGACGGAACTGGCCCGTGGGCCGCTCCGACGGGCTCGCGAGACCCCTGTCGACGATCCCCGCGTCCCCCCTCGACGTTCCCTCCCCGTCGTCTATCGTAACGTTCGTCTCTGCCCAACCACCGTCGCCGTTGCCACCACCGCGCACCATTCCGCTTACCTTGCATCCTGCATCCTCGATTCTCGCCGCCCCGTTCTCACCCTCCTCCTCCTCCTCCTCCTCCTCCTCCTCCTCCTCCTCCTCCTGCTCCTCCTCTCCCTCCCGCCGTCGTGAGTGCGTTTTCCTCCTCTCCGTGCCACCCCGTGCATCCCCCTCGAGCCGGGCCAGGCACTTCGGGGTTGGACGAGAGCAGGGCGGTGGTCGTTGAACCAGGTATATAACGACTGACGTCTGCGTCGTGCCGGTTGCGCAGCAGCGAAACCGCCCTTACGCGGCCGTGTTCTCTCGCGCTTCCCCCCCCCCTCCCATCCTCCACCCGCCCTCTCGTTCTACCCTCGTTCGGTGCGCGGGGTTGCAACCCATGCACTCTATCGCTACAGCGCAGCTCTTGGACGGTTCCCCAGGAGAAGCGACTAACGAACCGCGCGAAGCAAACCCCGGGCGCAGGGCGCAGGACGGTCGGTATGGGTTGGCGAGGGGTGAACGGTGGACGGTGGACGCGGTGGACAGAGGAGCGGAGGGGTGTCGAGGGGGATGGATCTGTGCAACGGAGTCGACGTGTACGCGCGCCAGTGGATTAATATCGGAGACGCGCTGAATTCGCCAGGGCCGAAATGATTTAATTCCGGCTTTTAATCCGGGCTTTTATCCGCGCCTCGATATCAGATTATACATCGTCCGCTCCTCTTTCCCACCGTAGTAGTCCCGATGACGTTTCCTTTTATCCGCCGCCACGGGAACTTTGCCAAGAAGCTGGCCGACTGAGCTATACCTTAATCGTTCCCTCGCTCTTTTTTCTTCGCAAAAATCGGGAGTTTTATTGCCCCCGCGAGAGATCCTACTGTCAAAACTGTCGATTAATCGCGTCACGCTCACGCTTTTAATTTCGCCTCGCATTAAAAATTAAGAACTTTGTTTTGCTCCAGCTTGTCGTCGTCGCTCTAATGCGAATTAAATCGCGCCATAAATCGCAACATTTCCATCCTGTCCCATTCCTGTTCCGAGCAGAAATGAAATATGATAATTTCCGCCCTCAGATGCTAAATGGCATGTCGAAAGATTTCCGATATCAAGCTATTAAACGCAAGGGATAACTAATGGATCTATTGAATCGATTCTTATTCAGATTTAAAATTAATTGTAAGATTCTCCGTTTTTTAAATAATCCCAGGCAGAAACCTGTGAACACTGTTTTCTAAATATAAGAATTCGTTGAAAGAAGGTTTAATCTTAGATAAATCATAATATGAAAAACTCCTTTTTCTTTCTACCTTCCTTCGAGATATAATGATAAAAAAAAAAAAAAAGAAAGAAGGTATCTCTAGAAAAGAGAGCGATAGGGAGAGAACAGATATCCATTAAAAGAAGGGAAAAAAGTCGGACAGTTCTTTGAGCCGTTTTTCTCTTAATGGATCTTTTCTTAGACCTAAGAACTCTAAGCAGCTTCATCACCCCCGGAGGCGATCATTTTATCTGCTACAAGATTACGGCTATGCTATCTTCGTATCTTAGCATGAAGCTGCTAATAAAATGAGCGAGATTATTCATGTGAAATTTGACTTTGTATAATAAAAAGATTTTGCCACTTTTTATTATTATCTTATTACTATGATATTTTAAAAAATTATTATATTGTAATATTTTAGTTAATATAGAATCCATCGTCGCGATCGCAAGTCATACGTGCAAACAAAATATGCTTGTATATTGTATATTTTTTCCAGTTAAATATATATGAGAGACATTAATATTATCAACATACTGATGCGTGTATTTATTTAAGAGAAATTGACTCATATTTTCACAGCGATGATCAATTTTAAACAGCGTGCTGCCATCTAGCGTAATCTTCCGAAATCTTCTGAGAGTTTCCGCTGTACTTTTTTAAAGCGATGATTGTAATTGAATTTTCTAACACTAAGGGCCGGTTGTTCCAACCTATTGGTAAGCTAACCAATAGTTAAATCAATGCCTATCTTTGTCTAATGTAAAGGATAAACAAAGACATAGGTATATATGATCTAACTATTAGTTAGCTTACCAACAGGTTGGAACAACCGGCCCTAAGTAATAAAATATAAATTAATCTTTTATTGGCTATGCCATTTTTTTATGCATTCTTATACACTCTGCAGATATATCAAATAAAGCGTGTGTGATGATTATTGTATCTATCTGCTAAACGACGTTTTCTAATTGTTGACGTCATTATACTTGCATGCAGAAAAGTTTTATAACGCTCTTTTCGTATTCAATTTCAGATGCATGTAGCAAAAAGTGAGAATTATAATCAAATAATAAATCAAAATTCTTCATGCACTAGTCATGTGGAATTTTGATTTAAGTAATTTTTCCCGTCAACAAAATACATCTATATATTTCCTTAATAATTTTGATCTCAAAGATAACTTCGATTATCAAGATACTCTCATGCCGTGCGATACATTTGAAACATTTGTAAACGTAACGAATTACGTGAATTACGTGAATGAGCAAATTACGTGTCTGTTTTTGAACGAAAAACGGAATTGTATTCGCATACACTGCACGTTTGAGCTCGTTAATTCGCACTCTCGACGTTCATACGCATTTTGGAGCAAGCTCGCTCCCTCGTTCGCGATCGTTCGCGATCGCGACAAGCAAAGTGAGAACGCCAAACGCGCGATCATTCTCTTTAATTACTCAATAGATAATTAATTCCCGTGCTCAATGAGAGGTTCGAGCTATTCACCGAAGCGTCTTTCCACGCGATTCACTCATTCGAAGTAGAAATCGAAACGGAGGCAAGAGACACGACACGAATTCCGAGGTTATCGTCTCACTGCGACACGCGGGACAACGATTCTATTAAAGATTCGGATGTATCGCGCTTCGAATCATTTGTCTCTCATATGCACAATTCACTTACCCTTACCGATCACGGCACATTGCAGGAGACCCGTCAAATCACAGCCGGGAGGAACGGGAGGGTGATACGACGTACGGACGTCCTTTCGGCCATCCCACTCGTTGCAGACGACATTCGGCGTACATTCAGCTTGTACACACACACACACACTCTGTAACCGGAGGATTTCTTTTCTTTCACGAGAAAGAAATTACACGAGCAACAATGACGTCTCGCCGCGAGTGCCGCGAGTGCCGCGAGTGCCGCGACTCGTACCGACGTTCAACGAGTAACGTATTACTTTCGCGCGCGCCGCGCGGCGAGTCGAGCCAGGAGCCCCCGAATCCGGCCGAATCACGTTCGGCCGCTCTCGCCGCCCGCCGCCCGCCGCCCGCCGCCGCGCGCCGGCGCGGCACGCGGCCACGCGGCACGTGGCACTGCAGCACTCGGCAGTGGTTTGAATTTTAAAACATCAACGCGCGTTCCGAAACTCATCGAGGAAAGGCTTAGAATTGTCCAGTCCACAAGTGCATGTCCAAAAGCAATGCAGCTTGTAAAAATCTGCTGATTCTTTAATATTGTTACGCGCGCACTCGCGAACGCGTACGCGTGCTTCCGGGATCGCAGAAATAACCACTCTCGTTATTACAAAAGAACTCGGGTTTATTAAAGCTCAGAACGGAATACAATAAAGAGATCTGGGAAAACCGGTCCGAACGAAACGAGTCACCAGATCGATCTCACAGGCGGTAATTAAATCAATAATTGTCCCGTTGTCAAGGGACCGCTTCGCGACTTCTGCGGAATGACCGCTCGCTTCAGCTCGGAGTTAAGGGCCGTTTCAGCGCGGGCGTAACAATATGATTGGTTCTTACCTCTGATTCTTCCCCGGATCTGAGTGTAGAAACCAATCGTTAAAGAATAATTGCTTTTTCCGCTGAACGCAGCCTATCATAACGCGAGGCTATGGCGTCAGTTTCGAATTTTCACTGTGCCGCGATAGCAGCGACACGTAACTTTTCCACTAATTGTAAGGCGGAAACGTGAAAAGATTCGTTTGAACTCAGAATCAATTAACTCGACGAAACGTGATCGCGTGAATAATAAAAGTTCATGCGGACTAGATAGAGGAAGAAGTTAAAAGAAAATAGTTTCATGTGAAATATTACGTGATCGATTCTTAGGATGTTGTTTTCAGCGTGAAGTTGGCGTTAACAATGCTCACAACTTCATGATCAAAGGGGGTTAGGGGAGCAGGGGGAGCGTGTATGAGTCTGCGTGTGAGTACGGACGTATGGAGTATGACTGTGGAGTCCTCCGTCCTCCTCGGTTTAGTAGCTCGCCATGTTTTTTACTGAGTGGGGTGTGTAGAAGAGGCCGGGGTGAAAAATCATCTCTCGAGGCATGCAGGTACGTCGAGAATCCTGGATTTTTTCGTCATCTCGATGAAACGCACGGGCGTCCGAACGCGGATGCCCGCACGTCGCGACGCGGACTCGCGTCGCCGTCGACGACGGGTCGCGTTTCGTAAATCGTAACGTCGTCACGCACGGGCTTTCGTTCTGGGCAGAGCTATGACTCAGGCGAAACTCTATAGCGCAATCGGCAAGGTTATTCGCGTTGCACCCCCCCCCGGAGCACGGGCTCCCGCTCTCCCGCTTCCCGCTGCCAGCAGTGCCAACGTCTCGTCTCGTGCGCGCGGACTCGCGGACACACGACACACGACACGCGTCCGCGGCCGCCCGTTGCGTCCCTCGCCTAAATTCGCCCCACTCGGCTCGGGCCGCTCGGGCGCGCGTTCTCCACCTCCGCGATAACACCTAAGATGTATGTACCTACATACGTCGATGCTTTTGTCGTACGCACGTATCTACAGATAACGCGTACGTCCCTTTAATGCCTTCAATAGCGACCACAAATAGTCTCGGGTCTCGGGCGTGTGTCCGCCGTATGACGTGCGACTCCGCTTGCACTTCTGGATCCTGGTTTTTGTATTTCTTGTGCCTCTCGCGTGCGTTGATAAAATTTGTCGTTCTGAACATTGCTGTGCCCAAGAAAAGTTGGCTATCTGTATACATGTATACACATATCATCTATATATGTATGTACATATATATCTGGTCACCTTGACGTCCCTTGTATTTCTTTAAATAGATACAAATAGACGTTAGTACAAAATGTTACGTATAACTAAATATTATATATTGCCTATAACATCTCGACACTTTAAAGTGATGCTGATAATGTGAAAGTATACAAGTAAGGTAGATATTTGTAAATTATTTTTGTTGTTATTGAATTTTCTAGCACAGATTACAACTGTAACATGTGTTATCGAGTTGTGAAAAATAAATTATTTTTATGAAAAGTATAATTCTATTAGTAAAATTAAAATAAAGTATTATTTGAATTACTTGCAATACTATAAATATTATTTGTAAAGAAACGAATATTATTTGCAATGTGTTTCTTTTCTACACTGAAATAATTATTTATACTGCTTTTACTTGTTACTTTTAGTGTCAAAATGGGAAGGAGACTATACTCGTTATCCTTCACTAAGACCTGCCAGCCTCACTTCAATGATATATCCACCACCCAAAAACTAAAGAATTTTTAAACAAGATTACTGAAACTTTAAGAGAAACAATATTAACAATATTTCTGGACGATTAAGTAACTTAATGCGAAAAATTCAAAATAAGAACTACAGACAGAAAACGTTCGATAAGTCTGTTGATTAATTCGGACGACGTAGTGGTGGATTCCATAAAATTGAAACATTAAACGACAATAATAAAATACTGTACTGTACATAGGTGAGTTTGAGCGCTCAGATTTTAAATAATTCAAGCTCCATTTTAATGATTCCCTATTTAGATGCCATGATATCTTAATCAAAGTGTGGTGTTATAATTTTACAGGAGAGATGATCACCCTGGAGATAGTGAAGTTGGTCAGAGTTCCTGGGTCTAGGAGGAGATCTATTAAGAGGGAATGAGGAACCCAGCCTTGCATTTGGTCGGGATAGTGACGTCCCCTGGAGGAGGTGAAGTCTTTGGCTCGAGGGCCGAGGAGGAGTTGCGCCAGTGGCTTGAGACACGCCTGGACGCATTGGGGATTGACCCAGTTGCGTACTCGCGATTTGTACTCAGCCTATTGCGCCGCCCCGACTCGGCCCTAAGTCCTCCAGAAGAGGCAATCGAATTAGGTAGAGGCACAGGACGTCGCGTACGTGCCCGACCTAAAGCAAAGCTGCCAACGCATGGTGACGGGGAACAACGACAAGCTGTTGTGCAATGTCTGACAAGTGCTGCTGATGACGTGAGTTTTATAGATATAGAAATATAGTTTCTACTAGGATTATATAAGATTCCTAATTTCTACAAATTGCCTATGTTTAATAGTAACTGTACGTAAAAAGAATATTTTTTGTATAGAAATACGGGGTAGATGCTCTAGTTGATGAATTGTGCGTAAAACTGAAAGAATTAGAAGGCGGAAGCTCGTATAATGAAGAAGAAGAATCCAAGAAATCTCACGATGAGCCCGAAACAAATTTAGAAACGCTCACATCTCGTGACAAGGCTCTCAGATATTACGCAGCATTTCCAGCCTTGCAATCTGTATCCATTAAGAAGACTCCTGCACAGAAAGATAGAAATTTTGCCAACAGCAACAACAATAAAAACTACGGAATTAATTTGCACAATAAAAATAATAGCGCTTGCAATAAAAAGACTAAAATGTCTATCGTGAGTATACTTTTCTACTTTTTTTTCCTCAAATCTTACCGATGTAGTAGTTTCCGTTGCGATAAGTCATATTCTTTTTCTTTCCTTTCTAGAACATTGAATCACAAAGATCAGAAGAGAAAGAAAGCTTTGGATTTGCTAAATCAATGGAACGGGAAAGGGAAAAGGAACTTGATCAGTTAAGATTAGCGCAATTAAAGGCAAAGTTTAACGAGAGCTTAGAGGCACTTTGGAATTCAGTACCAGGCAATGCACAGGACACAGCTTCGATATGGGCAGCTCCGACACTTTCCATTCCTTCTGGACCTCATTGGCCCACAGACACTACCAGGACAATCTTCACCTTACCCACCTCCTCAGATAATGGCTACGCTACTGACACACCAAACCAAGAATCTATTGTTGACGAATCACCGCTTACTCCATGGGGTATTGATGTAATCAGCATTGAGGATAACGCAGATGAATGTAGCAATAAAGATAAAGGAGGTCAGATATCAATGCTTGCAGATGCAATATGTTATAATTTAAGATTTATATCAAAATAATACTTATAGTTGAAAAATCTCGTAGAGAGTTTAAATTTTCTTATCAGGGGAAATTTTTATATTAGTGATATTATTGTAGAATATAATATAAATTGGATGAATTCGCTTGTGGATGGGTGGTGGAACGGAATTGACAATACAAGCTTGTATTGTCACAACCCTCAAAAAGATGACCGCTTCTTTCCGGTAGCGTCGAGCAAAACTCCGCTTGGAGTTCGCAAAGAATCTCGTTCGAGTCTGAAGGTAAACAGCCTTCCAGAACCAGACGAGGATCTATTGACTTCCGCACGTACTCACTTTCGTCCGATAAAGGACGATGGTCACTGGGCAGATGGGACGACGTTTACTGTGAACAATACAGTAGAACGCGTTGCTTATCGCAGATCTGAGTCAGGAAACTTACTGTACCTTCCTGGCGGAGAAAGCCCATATATGGAGTATCGGGAGAATGACGCGGTGGCATTGTCCGCGTCTACGAATTTAACGCTGAAGTTTCGGGTGCGTCAGTGCGACAAGAGTGTCCAAACTGAGCCCGTACGATCTCCGGTCAAACGCCGCATTCTCTCCGAACAAGATCATTTTCGCTATTCTCCGGTCGGAGCCGAAGATGCCGTTTTACAAGAGCAAGAAAATAACGAAAAAGATTCTTTTGCTTTGGATCAACTTGGCTGGATGCAGTCGAGTGTACCTCTGCACAATGATAGAAAAAGGTAATGAACATTGTTAAGATACGCCATGTATTGCAAGCGCGTCAATTGCATAGAACGTGTAACGTCGTTAATTACGAATACAATAAGAGAAGAGTGACTTTACACTAAACAATTTTTTTTTTCTTATTAAATGGGTGAGAAAATCAATATTGTCAGGTTAAAAAACGAGATTTATAGTATCATATTATCCAGAATTGTATAATAAAACAGAAAAGTTGGTATTTATAGACTTATATCTGTTTTCGAAGATAAATATTAATGTATGTGTGATTTGTTCTAAGTGGTTAAAAAACTTTAAGAAAGATAAAAGATAAAATACCCTATATATATATATATTCTATTTTTATTAGAAAATAATTGAATGACTTTAGCTCTCCAAAAAAATTTAGGCTCAATTTTTTTTTTTTTTTTTTTTTTTTTAGGATAGAATCCGTGCTAAAAACGAATGAAATGGTATAGCAATGATTTTACTACAATAATACCTATCCTGGACTTACTTGCAATTTTGAAATATATTAATCGCGTGTCTGGATAAAAGTTTTACGGGTATAAATTAGTTTTATCACATTGCTATTGTACCTAATTATATCTTTTTTCCGATAGAAGGCACAGTAGCAGCTTCGGATTCCAGCCACTGACGACTTTACGTCCGTTGACCTTGTGAACCGGATAATGTAAGCTGCAAAATAATACTATATGACTGGAGATTTGAGGTGTTTAGCTATACTTTTTTTTTCGCAAAATAAAAAAGCGATTGATAGGATTGTGAATGGGGGTCCTCTTGGCATGTGGAATTTGTTATGCATGTATCCAAGAAGGCACGAGTAAACCCCATCGTCACTCGTAATAAGCAACATGCAATCGAAACAACGCGAAACAAAGCGAGAATATTAACTATTCATTTAGATAATTAATAATAATCTTTTGATGAGAGAGTAAAGAGGAAAGGAACAAAATAAGAAAAAAAAAGAAGTGTATATGTTACACACAGCGTTTCACGTTTCGAGAACGTTGAAGATGTAGTCCACGCTATTTCAGTTGTAGGTTGTTGATTACTTTGTGATTTTTGAGGAGAGAGAGCTTAGTACGCTGATTTTTGTAGAAAATTGTAGCGAGCAATTTTGTTTCTCACCCGACGTGCAGGCCAAGAATATCTACTTATTCGATTCATATATCGAAAAGAAAAGACAAAAAAGGAAACGAAACTTACGAATCAGAAACAAATTCGAAAGGACAGTTGAGTACTTATTTTGAACGCCGCACGAATGCAAATCGGGTATTTAATTAAAGAGCTGTTCTATTGTTGTTTTTCGTAATTATTAATGGATTATCTTAATCGTATTCCCCTATAATTATGATTTAACTCCCTAGAAGATTAATCCCTTCTCCAATCCTTTCCTTCTCCCACGTTCCAAATTTCCTTGTATCCATTGCTTTCCCTGTGCTCACCCTAAGGAAATCGAATAACTGAAAACATACGTGTAAAAAAAAAACGTGTAATTTCAAAACACGTGCTTACCTTGCGAAAGGTACGCGAAAAAAATACAAAAAATGTTACTCTAGCATGCAGATGCCTTTGAAACGAATGTTGAGTGATGTTAATGCGTCGAAGGAATGTGTCACTTATAAACAACTGTCTTTAGGAAATAATGTGAAAGAAACATACGCAATGTAAAAAAAAAGAAAAAAGGGCGCTCTTTGTCTTTCCGCGAAATAATGTACGGAAAGGATAAATAAAGGCATTGCAAAGAAGAAAATTGTACGTCAGTTTTAAATCTTCCACTCCTATAAATTTATTTATCTCTCTTTATCCAAGAATTCCGCAATTACACCTTTCTTTAAAGTTATCTAAAACCACAAACATTTAGCGCGGAGTTTATATGCTAAAAACATGCAAATGGATCCTATAAAAATGTTACTGCATTTTATGACAACCGCTTTACTGTGCGTCACACCAATATAAAAATTCATGAAGATTCATGAATTTTGTCTAATATCTCATTAATACAAAATTGACACGGTCGTCTAAAAACGCTTTTATCCCTTTGTGCGACAGCTTCATACTTATATAGTCTCTATATTTTTCACAAATGAATACTCTCTGAATGTTTCAACCTAAAATCTCGATCTAAATTGTGAGATTGTTTGAAACGCATGTGTAGGGGCAGGATGCAAATCGAACCGAATTGGCTTAATTCCCTTCGCCATTTTCATTTTCGGGGGCGTAGCTTGATGTACGCTGACTTTCGCACGGTGCCGATAATACCAATACTCGAAGGCTAATGTGAAGCAAGCGAAGATGATGCCCACAAAAATTACGAGGAACACACCGCCAATATTTTGAATACTAATACCATCGCTCTGATTATTTTCTAGCTCGCAATTCTTTTTCACAGGATTCTGCTTCCACCATTTGTCCTTCAATTTCTCCAATCTTCTCTTGTTCAACAGTATGAGAATCCTGTGGCAATAGAAAAACGAAGGATAGGAGATTTGGTTTTTACGAAAAAAAAAAAAAAAAAAGATAAACGTCTTCGTACATACGCATTGTTAAATTGATCCTTTAGCGGTGAGCTCTGTTGGACGGCGATAGCATAGGGTTTCCTTGAAAATTCCTCTCCGACTTGAGTCAGATCGCAATTCGTCATGACAAGATACTTGATAGTCGAAGCGTCCTCGATGAAAGCGAATTCATTGTTCGCGTACTGATCCTTCCGTCGAATTCGCCTTAGCGCTTCGTCGATATCGGCTGGAAAGCCAGCTTCTTTCATGGCTTGAAACATTTTTGTATACTTGTCGCTAACAGGATAGTCCCAGACGGCTAGTTTCGCCCTTTCTACGTCCGACAAGCTATCGTTCAGGCTCATATCTTTCCAAATTCTATAATAATTTAAAATATATTTAAGAGAATCACGCATAAAGATCTGATTTGAGAAATAATCACTTACTCGTAGAAGCGCGTCTCTATGTCTGCCATTCTCTGGAAGTAGACGTACGCGGGGGAGTTCGCGATAGGCGCATATTGTATTTTGTACTGTTTGCTCAGGTCCTCCAAGGTCTCGATAGGTATCTCCAGCCTGGACACCGTGAGGAAAGCTGCCAAGTTAGCTGTGTAAGACGCGATGATGATGAACCCGAAGAGCCACCATGTAGCCGCCACCAATCTTCCTGATAAATTTTTCGGCGCCTCGCCACCACCCTGGGGGGTCAGGGAGGTCATGCAAAACCAGAAGCACTCCCTGATATTGAACTCCCTCTTCTCATCGTCGTCCTTGTATTTGTCACGATTATTCTGGTAGCTGTACGGCGACCAACGGTCAAATAGCCACATGAGGAAGCTGGTGAAGAAATAGGCCGCCAGGATGCAGAGCCAGACCTCGTTCTCCAGCACCGTGAGAAACTTGAAGAGCGACGTCGTCGGGTTCGTTTTCTGCATCACGATCGTCAGGCCGACCAGATCGTAAAAGGGCACCGTAAAGTCTATGACTTTTTCTCGTTCCGCCATGACCCAGAAAGAGCTCAGGGCGATGTCGGCGCGTTTATCTATCAGCTCTCTCATCATTCCGGTCCAGCTGCCGTTCTCGCTTAACGAACCGTACTCGTGGTCCTCCACCTCGCGTACTTCGTACTCGAACGGCACAGTTTCGCGAATCGCGTCCAGCAGATCGATGCAGAAGCCGTACCACGTCCCAGTTCGATTATTGTACATCATGAAGGGTGGATGTTGCACGGCGACCACCCTGTAGCTCGTCACCGCGGTGTTGTTCATGATCTTGTCGTTGGTAACCTTCGCAGAACGCAAATTCTCGTGATAGGCGAAGAATAAAAAAATCAGACAGAAAATAGAGCAAGATCAATACACAGGATGACGATTGTCGTATCCAACTACCTCCGAGACTCCAGAGAGTGTGGAGAAGGTGCGAAGCATGAAACGTGAGTGAAACTAAATACGCAAAAGGGTTTCGTGACGCTTTCATGGCGCGATACAATGCGCGAGTAAATAAAAGTATACATATATGACCATTACGCTCTTGCCACCTTGAACTTTTTCCAGGACAGATAAGCGAGCGTCATTAGGGAACGACAGCGCGATAGATACGACGGCGAGATATTACAATAAAGATCTCACGCTGAAGGAATTTTTTTTTTCCGACACAATCCCTTTTAATGAATATCTCGTATTATCATAGTTCTGTATTTGTTAATGCTCTTTGCGGGAAGTTAATGCAAAATCGGCTTAAAAGTAAGCTCGAGTTTCAGCACTCTTTATTTAGCGGTATTCGTTATCATCAGTTATCATGCAAACGCGATCCAGTTTAAACATGCTTTGCAAACGAGCGAATGTTCAAGAAGAACTTAAATAAACTCCAACAGCAATTTTTACATGCTATTTTAATTCAATACGACAATTAATTTGCTGGTTTTACGAATTATTTCCAAATCTATCCGTAGAAAAAGGTAGTACAATATGAACGGGAAAAAATATATGAGCCATCGATCGCATAAACGTCGCTCGGTCAGGCACGAGTCAACGTGACGGTCAAGCGTGATCAATAATCCTCGGATATATGGCATTCGAGGATTGGAAGGAAAATCGAAGAAGCCGTATAATATATTGAAAACATTATCGTAATACGGAAAGAAAATTGCTTGAGATACACTGCTTGTGTCATGGAATCCCCTCATCTTCGTGGCAATCGATTTCATCATAATAGATTACGAATAATTAGGAAGTCAATATTAACACACGACACATCGTCCTTCAACGTTTTTCATGTGACACGCTACGTCTCGTTTCAAGCACAATTGGACTTACCTGCAAGGGCATCTCGATGCCCGCCTGCCATTCTCCACTCTCCTCCTTCGACGTAATCTTTCCCTTTTCGATGTTTATCATATATACGATCATCTTAAAGTCCGCGTGATGCTCCCCGTTCTTCCTGCCCCAGGTAATATTGGCGTACGTCGGCGTCATATTTTTCGAGACTGCCATCAGTTTAGCCAGGAAATCCAGGCCTCTCGTCGGCGTGTTCGTCTCGTCGTAGCTGTTGCAGTCGATATGATGGGGTTTCAAGGGCCAGTCGCCGTTGTCCAAGGCCGACTTCATCGCGCTGATACCCAACAGAGTCAAATCGTAATAAAAGGCGGACGTGATAAGCGGTTTCTGGAGCGTATCCCTTACAACAAATTCCGCTTGATTTTTTTCATCGCTCACCACTGGCGGTTCCGGCTTAATGAATAAAATAGTGGTGTTCTCGCACGCGCAGCTCGGCCACGATTCCTCATCCAGAGTCAAAATAAACCATCCGTACTTCCGTCCGGTGAAGCTCAGCGATTCCCCGGCGTCCAACAGCATACTGATGGTGTTTTCATCGCCGAGTAAGAAATAGTTTACCACGTCCAAGTCCCGCAACTTGGACAATTGGTCCTTTACGTTGTCGATCATATCCTGCAAACTGTTGATGACGTGCCTGGTCGGCACGTTCAGCAGCAGACTCTTGTACTTGTGGTTCATGACGAAGTTTTTGTCATAAAGGATGCCGGCATTGGTGATGTTCATTTGAATCGCCAACTGACGGATCGCCTCGGGCAGAAGATCGCTCGGTGGCATTACCTGAAACGAAATACCGAACCACGGAAAATTGCAAGAATATTTGAAGAATTTTTCAAGTAAATTTTTCTAGAGGAGACTATGTAAATTCCAGTTGATTTTCGGGTAATTCTGAGCTAGAATTTACAAGTGCTTATATATGTATTTCTATGACCTATATCTACAAAGCAAAATGTATGAAGCTATATCGGTCGGATATATTTCTATATAATTTTACGTTATATCATGCATGTACCAGGACACACGCTATGTACTTCGCAACAGGACTTTTTACGTGCGTAATTGGACATATAGTACCTGAATCAAATAGTCTTTTTGATCAAGGTTGAGATCTCTCCAATAGCGAATATCACCCTCTTGACCGAATTGGGCAGATAAAGTCGGGACCCCCATGGCCGCGGTGAACGAACTCGAAGCTTCGGCGCCCAAGTTGGCCATCGTCATGTCCAAGATCAGATCCGGGACGGTTGCGCCGCCCTTGCTGATAGCCGAGCTCCAGATGTTGCATATAGTCTCGAGACTCTCGCTGGAATCGTTTTCGTTGATCTGTACGGACCACACGTTGCCCAGATGACCCGGATACTTCTCCTTCAGAGCCTTCAAAGCGCTGGTCACGCTCGCATTCCCCACTTCGTTCTTCGCACCATTAATTATAACTAATTGGGGAAAAAGCATCGCGCCGACGTGGCATGTAAGAAAAAAGAGAAGGCAAAAGCAAGTCAGACGATTAATCTTAAGACGTAACTCCTTAGGGCGCTCTACTGCCTTGTTAATGAGAAACTACAACCGTGCGCTGTGAGACAAAAGCAGTTATCGCGCATCGGATCGTTTGAAAAGCGGTAATGAACTGGCCTAAAAAGCTGTCGACGCCTTCGCAAATGGAATCTTTTCTTTCGTATGCGCATATAATGTGATAGAGATGCAGCCGGTGACAATACGTCAATTGTGTATCGATCGCATAATACGGTTATCTACAGCGCTACGCAAGATTTTCCAATTAAACTTCTATAAATGAAACTTACAAAGATTCACCGGTCTCGATCGAGCTGGTTTCTGTTTATCACCGTTCGACGTGTCTTCTACTCCGTAGGCAGCAAAAGTCACCGATAGAACGTACAGAATACAAATCTTTGCGACACGACGGCCGGATATCATGATCGCGAACGAGTGGGCGTCTTCCAAATAAGCTTCGAACAGAACTCGAAAGGAAATGGCAAAAGTAATTAACTCAGTCCGAACACGGGAGATACTTTTAGCGATACAAATCGAAGCCTCGAGCCATCGCGCAATATCGCTTATCGGCGCTCAGCTTTCGCTCGTCCTCGCAACCAGGGACATCGAAGGTGCATTCAGTTTCAGTTTGTCGGCGCGAAAGTTCGCCGCTTTAAGGAAACTCGGCAGTATTCCCCTGCGCGATTAACTGCAACTGCAACTCTATATTGAGAGCTTAATATCGTTAATACGGTCTCGAAGCGAGCGTTGTGTGTGGAACTAGGACGCCAGGCTGGAGGCTGGAGGCTAGAGGCACGGCCTTCGCGGTCCAGTTACGACTCGAGGGTGGAAACCTCGATGGTGGCCACCGCCGTTACGGCATCGTCGGGGAAACTTCCCCTCGAGGCGATTCTTTTCGGACCTGCCATACACCGTTTGGAAATTCAAAGTGGATATTGCGCGTAGAAAGCGGTCAGCTGTCTACTGACAGGTCGGTTCGCAGGCAGCTTCGCTCCAGGGTGTCCTCCGGTTTATTTGTGTTTGCCCATCGGTTGCCGCGGGGATGACCCTAATCAATCGTAGTCAGCACGTGTGACCAGCGCCCCTGTTACCTCCTCCTTTAACGAAAATTTGACGGATATATCGGGCATTCACGTGTACCACGATACTTTCGTGGACACGCGCATGATATAACTCTCGTATAAGGCCAATTCCGTGCAAATTCCGTTGTACGTTGTTTCCTCGCCCTTATCGCCAACTCGTTTCATCATCGCTGATAAACGGGTTATGGATTAATTATTTCGACCGGGAATGCTCAATTACGCGAAGCGAAGGCAACGACGGGATTGACACGTGGAACCAAGCCGGGAAATTGAATTTGTTCGAGTCAAAGCGATCGAAAACGATTTACACACGAAAGAATGACCGCCTGTCCGCCTGTGTACGGATTATAGAGGCGCGAATGTTGGAGAAATTGCATTTACGCACTGGCTACTGGGTTCGATGCAATCGATCACTTCCACTTCATTTATTTGGTATTTTTCTGAAATCGATTTGCGTAGAGATTTCAAAATAAAAAAAGGATCGTCAAGAAAATACGAGATAACAATTTTTATTTGGAATCACGGAATCGGAATCGAGTGTTACGCGACATCGTATTCCGTTTCCGTAAAATATAACTGCCTTCAGGATGAATCTCACCCGTGACGGTGATTTATAATCCGTTAAAGTCGTGCATTCCACTCAAATATTCAGTTTATGTGCACAATAAAGCGAGATTACTTCGTCACGGTGCGTGACTTTCCGACACATGTGGAATCTCTTTTCCATTTTAACGAGATTTGTTTTACATACAGCCCTTCGTCCCCAAAATAATTTTAAAATATATTACTATATTACACAGTATTTTCTACAGTAAACACATTTTTTCCCAGACAATACCGCACTATTTGTACGTTTTAATAATTCTGAATTTGGATGACATAATCAAAAGTTTTACATCAGGCGAATCAACTTATATCAACTGAAGCTTACTCTTCTTACATGCAAATCGACCAGCTGCAATAATATGTCGAAAACATATACATTCCGTGGTCCAGTAACACATAATCAAGCTATTTATTGAAGCGTCTTTCCGCGCGATTCACTTATTCGAAGTGGCAATCGAAACAAAAGCAAGAGACGCGAATTTCGAGGTTACCGTCTCACTGTGACACGCGGGACAACGATTCTATTAAAATTCGGATATATCGCGCTTCGAAACACTTATTTCTCATGTAAAATTCACTCACCGATCGCCGGAGCACTGCAGGAGATCCGTCAAATCACAGCCGGAAGGGTGACACGTACGGAGTCCAGCACGGCGTTTGGCATTCATTTCGTCCAGCGACAGCATCCCACTCGTTTCACTCGACACAAAAAGGAACGGAATATTCGGCGTACGTTCACTTTGCAACACTCCGTAACCGGATTTCTTTTCGTTCGCGAGAAAAGAATTACACGAGCGACAACGTTTCGCGATCCGACGTTGAACGTGTCGCGTATTACTAGCAACACGCACAGTCGGGCGAGAGGTCGAACGTGATTGGCTCGTGAGTCGAGCCCCCGGATCTGGCCAATCACGTTCCGCCGCTCCGCGCCGCCGCGCCGCCGGCGCGGCGGCTCGATGCGGTGGCGTACTAGGCACCGCGCGCGCGCAGTCCCTACTAGCGGCGCGACCGTTGTAGTTGAAAATGGCGATCTTGAAAATTGGCGTGCTTTCGGCGTTGTTTCTGACGATGAGCGGACTTGCCACTTGCTCCCGTCAACGCTCGGAGTTACTGTTACCTGCGTAACAGTGCGTAAGTCACTCAACTATCATTCTTTCGAGGAATTTCGCACGGGTAGGAAGTGTTTGTGCTCCGCGCGCGCCCGTCACCGTGCTCCGTGCTGTTTTCGAAACCCGCTCGTTTCGGTGATTGGCATTCCTGCTTCCTGGTTTCGCGGGCCGCGGGAATAATCGCTACGCGAGTAAGCGAGTATCGCGCGCCGTGTGCCGTGTGCGTACAAGAATTTGCGAGTGTGTGAGGTGTTTATGACGGAATGAACGTGTCGCGCGAATCGCTCACTCGAGACGTCGAGGCGAAGGTATGTACGGCAATTGTGAACGATTTGCTTTGCAGTTTCGCCTGTGATATTCGCGAGTGATAGTCGCTCGTCCCGTCATGTCTGGATTCGCGAAGTGCGTGGCATTCATTTATCTCGTGTCGTGCTTTGAACGCTGACGTGCCGGAATATTGTCGTGTGCTTTATCTCCGATTCTCTCCGTAGGGAAAAAGGGCTGAGTGATATTGTCGTGTCAAGTGATTCCGGTGATTCGATCGGTGATAACGGAACGCCCGTGATACATCGCCCGTTCGTGTGAATGCTCCATAATCTCGATTCTCATATATCTCGCGTCGCGTAAGTTAGCGGCCGGCCGGCAGTCACGATTCTTATCGTCGTGCATAATAATGCAGTTTTACTTTCGCGGGATTTACGAGTTTGGTACCGTACTGTGCGTGCGATATTTAATTTCAACAGCGTATCTCTGATTAACGAAGTGCGTGTCTTTATTAACAGTCCGCTCGACTTGCGTAGTATCGCGCCAAGTGGCCAAGTTGCCGACATCTCGGAACATTTCGTCGCCCATTAACAACGTAACGCCGGCAACGCGGTGATGAACGCAGAACGAATCGGAGCAATCGCGGCGTAGCGACTCCTTCAAATTTGCACGAAAAATCTATGTTACCTGCTTTTATATTACAGAGTAAAGTACTTCCTTCCCGCGGGTACGACCTTGGCGAGGTGGGAAGGCCCAGTACCCAGTACGAGGATTTTACCCAAGCAAAACTCTTGTTCTGCTTGGATAAAAATCCAAAGACGGGGAAGCTAACGTACCCTCGTCCGCCGATTTACAATAATTGAATGAACGAACCGCAGCCGGTTCGTCGCGTTTGCATCGGGAGTGCCGCTCATAAGTAATCGGACTAAAGGACTTTTTAAACGGGAGTGCCGTACAATATCGCGCGAGAAAGACTTTTAACAGAAATTAGTCCGCGCGCGATTGTAGTTTGTCATCCGCGAGTGTTTCTCGCGAATGTCCTGTGCGGTGAGAGGAGGAAGCCTGACGTCCTGAGAGGAGGAGGAGGCCTGGGAGAGGCATCGAGGCACCGGCGGAGCAACCTTGGGGTGAGTATCATCTCTTATCTGCGTAAAATTAACAGTTCTTTTTTATTTATTCGAATTGTTTTATCTCGATAAATTAAAAATAATTAGAGAAAAAGATTATCTAAAATTTTACTCTTGTAAAGATCGTTTTCGGTAAACAGATAATTGTATTGCTAAATATTTTATTGAAAGACAAATTAGTTGCGCGTAAAAATTATCTTTTGAAATATTGATCATTTTGAACGCTTCTTTAATTTGAATCTTATGTTTGTATGTTACAGTATCACCGTAGCTACGTGGCTGAACAACTCCGCCCGTTGCACATCGGATTGGTGAGTCAGAATTTTTTTTATTGAGGTAACGAATCTACGATTAGTCAGATATAGAGCCATTGTATCTCGGAACATATCGAATTACGACAATAAATTATACTCTAAAAATATTACATCTCGTAGATTTGTTGTCTTAAAATGGATGGGCTAAAACTAATTACGGAAAATATTTAATCTTGGTGTCAGTTGTTTATTGATTTATTGTGCAATTGTGCTTGAGGAGATACTCGCACACTTTGCACGCACGGAGCTCGCGAAGAGCTCATTATCATTCATCAAACTATGTTGACGGTCTGCCGCGTTCTGTATAAATAATAAGCTTTTGAATAAAATTTTTAAGTACATGAGAAATTAAATTTTTCAAATTTTGTTACATAGATTAATTCTACTTTGAGTAATAAATATTTTAGAAATACAAGAGACAAAAAGTAAAATAATCCTCTGACAATTAAAGTAATGATTTTTGTAATATAAAATTTTTATTTAGATTCCTTTATATATAAAGAATTATTTTTGGCACTATTTTTCTCAAACAAAAGAGATAAGGAATAAGATATCGTGTTAGGTGTTATAAAAAAATATCTGTAGATAGGGAAAAATTATGAATTAGTTAGGATGTGTTTTATTTATACTCTTTATTTGTTCCTTTCCACATGTTTAACCAAGATTAAATATTATATAAATCGATGCAAGGAAGCAACATATAGATATATTTAGAATATCGGTATGCATAAAGAAAAGCGTACAATATGCATAAATATAAATACATATGTATAAAAAGGACAAGAAATATTTTGGTCTTATTATGCAAGTTATTTTATAGAAAACGTGATAATTGTTTTTAATTAATTAACTAAAATTTATTTCAATAAAGCATCGATTTTACCCTAATTTTTTGTAACCTACCCATCTATTTTTGATTGAGAAATTGGCTTTATGCCGGTCAAGTAATATATGACGTGAGATTCTAAATATTTTGTCGAGAAACGCTGAACTTTTAAAATTATTTTAGAATTGATCATATAGTACAATTATATATTCACTTTTACAGTAATATATATGAATATATTATATAAAAAATAATTTTGATAAAAAATGAAAAATATAACGAGATATATATTTATATCGATATATATAAGTTTATAAAGATTTGCAATTATATGATATTATTTAATTATAATAACGCGATTGATGATTAATTATAATATTTAATTATAATATCAATTATGCGGGAATTTTCTTTATTTTCGGATCTTGCGTCATTTATCTTACTTGATACATTTTCAAGATGCATGTCGCATGAACAACATGCACAATCACGCATCTTTGTATTTTCGCGGTCGGTTTTCGCGGTCGGTTTTTATCGAGAAATTTTCCGTTATTAATTTTTTAATTTTGTCCGCACTATAAATTTCAATTTTTCGCGAGATATAATTGAGATATTCATATAACGCAAAGTAAAATTTCTTTCTGTACTTGATTACAATTCCAAATTTAAAAAACGGGTTACAAAGAAACGGTTATTCAATATTCTCAAATAAATAACAGAATTAATGATAGAAATATTTTTCAATGTTGTACAGTTAGTTTTTATAAATTAATATATATATTTTTTAAATTAACTTCTTGTTGTTTTTGATACAATCGATCCTCGTGTATAATTCGAATCGAACGTAATATTATCTTTCGGCGATGATAATGATCCGACAAGGAAGGAAACAAAGAATTTTTTTCCTTCCTTTTGATCTGGTCGAAATGTGACCAGATTGCATATGGCCAGGAATGACAAAGGTAGGTCTGATCTGGCTTGAAGAAAGAAGATTGGATACGATAAAGGTAAGTGGTCAACATTGACCACAATGGCGAAATAAGGTAACATAAAATATTTATTTATTCCCAAGAGAAGATAGTTCCAAAGGGCTATCTTCTCTGTATTTTCTCGCATGCGAGATTGGAAAAAACCGCAATTAAATCCCAATCGCGCGCGTGTTAGAACCCCCAATTCCACATTTCTCACATCTCAAGTGATCGTGTCACTTTGAGGTATCCCGTTTAGGTATCCTACTGGATTAACCAACAAATCAGGCCCCTTATAAATCGTGTCGCGGTTTTCATTAAAGTTTTGTATATTAGATTATAACACGGGTAGGTAGGAAAATGGATAGGTAAGACTATAGATCGGAATACGGGTAGGTAGGGATACGGGTAGGTAGGTAGGGATTCGGGTAGGCAGGGACAAGGGGATATAATTCGATAGAAAGAATTGTAGACAAAATAAAAGTAATATTCTTAATATAATAATAAATGTAATTATTTATTATTATATTTTGAATAATGACAACCCAGATGTATATTAAATAATACTAATTTTTATATTAAATAATTTTTATATTAAAAATTAGTATTTTATATTACATAATATGAAACAACTTTGCGAAATACGAAATACTTGAGGTTAATTATGTGATAACTTTCCTTTCACTCGTATTATTAATATGTATACTACACTGAAAAAAAAATTTGCTTACTTTTAGTAAATATATTTACTAAAATTAGATTTACTTAATTTAAATAAATAATGTTAAAATGTAAAACTTATTAATTTGACTATAGTAAACTAAAGCATTAAAATCAGAAAATGTTTTCTTCTTGAAACGTTTACTTGAATCAAATTCAGGTTTACTATATTACAGTGTAATAGTTATTGAAATATAGTAAATGAATTTTTAAAATACTAAATCCGAATCTTTTAATTTTAGAAATGGCACTTTAATAAATATTTACTTAATTTCACGTTTCCAAAGTTATAAAAATAATAAATGGAGTACTTATAAGAAATAAATATTTTCTTTAGTGCAATTTATTACATTTAAGGAAACGCATACTGAAATAAAGTTAATATATTCGACAAAAAAAGGAAAAGAATATTTTATTTGTAAGCATTTTTAACTCGACGGAATCCTATAAGTTCGCAACGACGCGCGACGCTGCTAGGTGGCGTATGATGGGAAACGTTTCTCAAATTTAAAATATATCCAACCATAATATATAAGCAGACTCCCTGCGAGGCGAAAACCACAGAGTCCACTGTCGTAAGACTCGTATATATATAAGTGGAAGAATCCCTTCTCTCTCTCTCTACAAGGATATCTCTTGGCGCTTGGACGCCAATTTATATATGTTTTAGAAAAAATTTTTAAAGTTTTTACTTATAGGTAAAAATAATTTATAGAAAAATTATTTTTTTAAATTAAATAAATATTATTAGAAAATTGTTAACTTATAAAACATAAGATTCATATCTCTATAAATATTGACTATATTGTATACAAAATACTTCTTAAAGTTTATGAATTCTTTATTTAATGAAAAAATGCATTTTGTTGAAAGTAATAAATATAATTAGAAAATTACTAATTAGTAAAAAATAAAAATTATATTTCAATAATTATTAACTGCATTGTAGTAAATACTTGTTATAATTAATTAATTATTTCCTTTATAAAAGAATTATGTTGTTCAAATAAATACATACAGTTTCTTATTTTAAAAAAACGCGTTCACAGTTGCATGCAAACACGCGATTTACTAAAATTAAGCTAAATTTTTTTTATTTTAGTAAATTTTTTTCTCAGTGTAAAGTTAGCTTGGTTCAACGCCAGAGTCGATGAAATCTGTTATACTAATTTGCGCATTTTCGGGCAAAATCCTGAAATTAAAAATATATTTTATTATATTATATTTACTTATCTATACTTGTATACTAATGTAAAATAATAGGAATTGCATAATCGACATTATGTTCTGACTTATTTTTTGTACTCTTGTACAATATATTATATATTGTACAATCGATAAATAAATAAAAAGGGCAAAGACCCGTAACAAGATCTTATTGTTAGTGTCGTAATCTTTAATTAAGTCAAATAATTGACAAATTTAAGAAACGTTTTGCCCTGACATTAGGCTATCCTCAGCAATGCAATAAATTAAATTATACCTGAAACAGAATCGCCCTAGGGCGATGGAACGGCAGATAAATTCGGAAATAAGCCGACGCGCTCCACAGACGTGCTTCTGTTTACTTACTCCACGAGCAGCCCCCCACATAAATTAAATTAATTACATCAATAAATAAAACTTAAGTCGCAGAACAAGCATTATTTTTGGTCGGAAACGCATATGTTTTAAAAGTAAAAAGTCAAGAAGAAATGTATAATGAATGTCGAGACGTATAAAGCTGAAATAAGATGTTTTTATTTTAGTTTATGCAAAAAGTATACGATAATGCATGCTTGTTCTGCGACTTTAAGTTTCATTTATTCGTGTAATTAATTTAATTTATTGCGTCGAGGATTTGGTCTAATGTCAGGCCGAAACGTTTCTTAAATTTGTCAACTATTTATCTTAATTAAAGATTACGACACTAAGATTTTGTTGTGGCTCTGTGCTCTCTTTATTTATTTATTGATTTTGAATCATTTTATAGATAGTATATATCAAATATTTTAAATGATATATATATATATCACATTTTAAGTGCATTATTCATTGTAGAGTTCTTACACGTTTTATCGTGTGTAAATTAAAAACACACCTAAAGTGAATTTAATTTACACACGATAAAGTGTGTAAAAAGTGTCTACAATAAATAACGCACTTAAAATGTGTAAAAATGACACATTTGTTTTTGTAGTGTACACATATGTATATGAATATTGCAATTTAGTTACCTAACAAATGCCACGAGAGAAAACCAAAATGATGGAACAGATTTGTTTCTTATATTTTGTCGTTGCGCTTTAATTATTTGTGCAGCTGTATCTTTCGGTGAACTTGGTTGTAAGAATGCTTCTAACCTAGGAGCAAGATTAAATAGAAATGTTGAGTATCAGTCTTAATAATCGAGTTTATCATATTTGCGTGTGTGATTGCATTTATCTGTTTGTATTATTATATTAAGTTCACTATAAACCTACATCTTATTTATTTTTGGGTTTTTGTAAAGTCCCGTATCCACCATGTAAGGATAGATGGTAGTGAATTTAATTTGGGATTTTTCCTTACTTGTCACTCGTAATTCATTATCAATGGCATCCATTAAACCTGAAAAGTAGAATCTACATAAACTTGAACCACTTAAATATTTATGAAGTTAAATCAGTTACTTCTAGTAAATTCTGAGTATACATTATACACACACATATAAGAATCGAGTATAAACAGGATCGTCAGGATAACACAAGACACAAGTTTACCTTTGACTGCATGCTTTGAAGCGGAATAAGGAATTAAGTTGGGAAGTCCTGCGATGCCTGCTATTGATGAGAGTGCAACGACGTGACCATAATTTTTTTCTATCATAATCGGTAAAAATGCCTGTAACATCTGAAAAAAATCGCGTAATAGTTTGTGAGAGCGCGTAATATTATGTGCGTAACAGCCCAAGGAGAACAAAAAGTCAAGATGATGTCATTGTGAAAAAGTCAGAGTTTAATTACTGATCATTTTGCACATTTCATTTTAATAACATTGATAGATAATAAGGTAAATTCTTTAAAAAATAATAATTTCTAAAATTCGAAGTATAAGTTCCAATGGAAATCCGCACGAATATAGAAAACGGGCTAACTAAGAACCAGGCGCGGTAAATAATGCGCAAAAGTTTCATTTTTATTTCTATTTTACATATCTTCCAATCTTGACTGCGCGCCGACTAAATTTGTCAAACTTGAAACACAGTTCCGGTTGGAGTAGTAAAATCCCCCCCCCCCTACACCTAATTAAATCGATTCGATATGCATCTAAATAACTGTAAAGAAATCATTGCGAAAAATATTACCTCAGCCAGGGTTCGAACCTGGAACTTCCTGGATTTTACTACTCCAACCGGAGCTGTGTTTCAAGTCTGACAAATTTAGTCGGCGCGCAATCAAGATTGGAAGATATGTAAAATAGAAATAGAAATAAAACTTTTGCGCATTATTTACCGCGCCTGGTTCTTAGTTAGCCCGTTTTCTATATTCGTAATAATTTCTAATTATTAAAAAATTTTAATTATCAAATAATTATTCCACAGAAATATAAAACAATTAAAATAGCACTATTTATTTACAAGAGCAGAAAGGCAACTCAATATTTATATAATAGTCGATTTTAACTTACCCAAAAGTGGGCTAGCACATTAATGTTGAAGATTTGTTCGATTTCATCGGCTGTATAATCTAGAAAAGCACGACATGGCATTATACCAGCATTGTTAACTAAAATTGTGACATCGCCGACTTCTTCCTTCACTTTTTTAGCTAGTGCAAAAATCTCTTCTCTTTTAGTTACATCACATCTATAAAATGGTAAAATGTTAATTAAGGTTATCGTACTATAAATATTATAATGACATTTCTTACTTTCTAAATTTCTTGGAGTGGAAACTCGGCCGAAAGAGTGAGATTTCAGATTGAAATCTCACTCTTTCGGCCTAGTTTCGGCCAAGAAATTTAGAGTATACCCATATATTACTATAGTAATAAGAGAAGAGAAAGAGAGACGCAGAACAATTTACGATGTGACCTTTGCGTTGCCTAACAGAAGAATTTTATTAATAATTGGAATATTTGTGCAATAGAACAAATTGATCTACTTTTTGCTAAATAAAAGAAACTGACTGTTGTATGTCAAAGTAATAATTAAAATTCCTGTGGTCGATATAAGAAACTAATATAAGAGTAACATACCGATAAGCGTATGCATTTTTTCCAATTTGGTTGGCCGTTTCCTCGTTTGTATGTTTGTTTACATCTAAGCATACCACTTTCGCCCCCAAAGACGCATATTGAATCGCCAACTCCTTTCCTATACCGTGACCTGCACCTGTTATCTTGTAAATGTAAAGAAATATAATATAAAAACACATTGTTATTGTGAAAACTTATTCGCACTTCGTAAAGTGTATTATTATATCATTATTTAATATATCACCAAAGATTAATCTTTAATATTACATTATATTTATATTTTAATATTACATTATATTTTAACATTGTCTTAACATTAAATAAGCATTATATATTTATCTTAATTAACACATATTTGTTACTAATTAAAATCAAAAGTTTTTCATTATTTCTCATTGTTTCACATATAAATATATATGTGTGTGTATATAATTACGATAAATATATAAATAGATAAATAATCTTTTTACTAAAATATATATATTTTTTAATTAAAAAAAAAAACTCAATACGTACCAAAACAATCTCACCAGCCACTTCCTTTTCATGTAATCCGAAGCAATGGTGGTATACGCTTTGGCATATGTAGTAAAAAATTTGCGAAGTAAGCCATAACAGGTTTACATAAATTTGTACGATCTTGATCATACACATTATAAACTGAAAAGTTATTAATTTTCTTATATGAATATCGCGCAAGTATTAACTACTTACATATACTTACAGATAATAAATAAATTAAAATTAAAGCTGTAAATTTTAAAAAGTGAAAAAAGACTCATTGAAAGGACAAATATTTTACATTGTCTTGAAGAAAGCTGATGTTTCGGAATATATTTCATTTGGAATATATAATTTTGTTATTTGTAAGTGAAAAAGGTAAAATTCTACGCGTTGTTAAGTGTATCATAGAATACGTGATATTGATGATAACAAATATTTTAAGAATTTGCTGTGTCAATACTTAACAGATGACCTCAGCGGTTCAGATGTGTTATTGATACATTGTGTGAGGTACATTGTGTCGATATGTACATTAAATTCTTAAAATATAGTTTTAAACGTGTGTTAACGTAATAACATTTATTTTACAAAACTGATTGACTTATTTTTCGTAACATATCCTATATTCCATATTTTTCATATCTTATATCTTTTATATTCTAAAAATTTGTGTTAGTATTATTAAATTGATTATCAATTTAATTATGTAATTGTACTATTTTAGTTTTAGTTTAAGATTTTGTTTCAAGACGGATAGTAACGGCGCGTGGTTTGCTAAGGCGAAGAAAGGCACCTAAATTCATGCGAATAATATTATTAGGTACAAAAAATCTAGCCCGACCGTATAAGGCATATTTCTATCTATTTGTGGTATTCACAGATCGGTCGAGTTCATCTATATTGTTTATTTTGCAACTTCCGGTTTCAAAATGCGGATAGAATACTTTTTTGTTTAGCTGTAAAAATTTTTAGAGAATATTATATTAATAGTCATTTATATTAGCATTCATACCTATATAGTATAAGTACAAATAGATTGACGTGACGCATAAGTAACATGGTACATAACGTGACATCGATTTTCTTTCTAACAGCTATTTGCAAGAACAGCAAAGAAAACTTAGAAAACGTAAAATTTAAGTGGAGTTTAGCAATATTTTTTTCTTATGTTAATTTTATAATATATTAATATTTAAGATATAAAATCCAATTTTTTTTGTATTTGCAAATCATAAAAAATATAATTTTTGTATTTTATAATTTTCAGTACAAGGTTTTCCAATATTTTTGTATTTTAAATATACAAACATTTTATATTTTAAATATGTATAAGTTGATAATTAGGAAGTTGCTGAAAATAAATAGCTCTTGTTTTATAACAAATTGATGAAAGAATGTAATAAAGTAAGCAACACTATAAAAAAAAACATACTATTATTCCCTGGTAGAATAGTATACAGTAAAAAAAATATACACGAATATTATAACAATTTATAAATATATACACGAAACTTGTAGAGAAATAAATAAACATAAGAAGAAATGTAAAGTACGTTGGTCGCATGATTCAATGGCATACGTTCAGATATTATCAGCACGAGGAATTCCATTTATCCGGAATTCTTCGAAGGCACAATTTATAGTTATTGCCAAATATAATGTTATAGAAAATGTAATAAGTTTCAAAAGTATCTTGATAACTGAGCAAGTTCAGATAATCGTCATTTCGAAAACAAATTTATATTACTAATTGCAAGTTATAAAATTAGCTTAATTGTTGGTTCTTTTTTTATAATATTTATTTTTACAAGTTTGTGTATGTATATTTTATACTACTCTTTTTTAGATATATTAATAGAAATAACTATTAATAGATATATGAATAATACAAGTACACAGAAATATATAAGCCTTATACGGTTGGACTGGATCTTTTTTATGCCTAATAATAATAATATTATTTACGTGAATTTATGTACATATTTCTTCGCCTTAGCAAGTCACGCACGGTTACTATTGCCACTATTATCGGCCTTGAAACGCAATCTTAAACTAAAGCTAGAATAATACAATTATATAATTAAATTAATAATAAATTTAGTAATACCGATATTACTACAAATCTAAAGAAGAAATAACAAATTTCTTCTTCAATATATAGTGTTAATGCATTTTATTTTATCCATTCTCTCATTATAACACTCCAAGAAATAACAGCTGTTTGATTTCACTTTCCGACTTAACGACTTTCCAACGATTGTCTCACTTCTTAAATATATAAATGTATAAATATATTTCTGGAAATGTGAGTGTAAGACTGACCATTTTACGAAGAAAAATTGTCCGAACGAGCTAATGTTTGAGCCTTTTGTGATCACGACACTTCAACTATGCCTTTCTGGACTGTTGCGTATGAAACTGTATTATAAGTAGGACATGTTTCCTCGCACCAACGAAAGCGAGAACTGACGAACACGCTTAC
Organism: Temnothorax nylanderi; assembly: GCF_030848795.1. NCBI lineage: Eukaryota > Metazoa > Arthropoda > Insecta > Hymenoptera > Formicidae > Temnothorax > Temnothorax nylanderi. The sequence goes on along the minus strand of NW_027249109.1, from coordinate 2,986 downwards.
GAACACGTCGACTATATACCTGCCTGATTACAAACATTCACGACGATCGATCGGCTGGTTAACGGCTGTCCTTTATGGTACGTTTATTAAACTTTAAATATATGCATCTTATTTCTCTTCTCCAGTCGGTAGATCAGTATCTCTAAATAATTTATGTATCTTTAAATAAAAGTAAAGGTTACTTGTGCTAAAATGTATTCTGGCGGATATCTAGAAAAAAAATTTTGGGCCTTGTGAAATCTTAAACTTAATCTCAAAATTGTATTTATCAAGTCTCTATAACGTGCTTTTATAAATCAGAGAATTATTTGGGTCTTCTGTTCGTTCGAATTTGAATTTCTGATTGAAATCGAATGTTCAGAGAATAGCAACAGACTTATGAAGTTTAAAGATATTGATTTTGATTTTCTATGTATTTTCTATTCCAATTACCTTGCAATTAATAGCAAAAATGCAAGACATATTACATATGCTGTAACATATTTTGTGACTGAAGATGATCTCAATTTTAAACAAATTTCACCAAAAATTGTATTCAAAATGTCGTAAGTGAGAGCTTAAATAAAAATATACATAATAATAATTTTCTCGGGAACATAGCTTTGTACAATAAATTTTTATTCAATATTTTTAAAATAAAATTACAATAATCACAACATAACGTAGAATAAAATAAACGCTTTTTTAATTTTTAATATATCCTCAGCGATGTTGTTGCTAGGTTGCTTACCAAAGCATCCTAGGGAAGACATTTCGACATCAACATATTCAAATGAATGAACAAAGGAATTTAACCTTCCTAAAGCAATCAAATTTAACAGCCTCTCTTCCGACACATTTATTCAAACATTCCAGGATCTACACGAGCGACGTATAAAGAAACGTATAAATAATGGATGTATAAAGAGAATATATTTAAATTATTTTTTTTTAAATTATATATTTAAATTAAAAAGCTTTTTATATTATTCTGTGTTACGTATTGTAATTTTTATTTTATCAGTCCAGAACTTTTCATTAGTCCGACTTGTATTCTTGCTATATAGGTAAGAAAAGATAAGACAGATAAAAATATTGGTAATTTTAAAGTTTTTCACGTATTTTCTACAGTTTATCTTTAACGATTTTTTAATTAAACTATATATCTAACATGTAAAGAACCTTTTTTTAAATAATCTAAATTTATTTCATAAATTATTTCTAATTTATGTCTTAAATTATAAAATCGTGATGACAATATTAAATTATGTTATCAGAATTATTACATTTCAAACATACAAACATTATACTAAGTATATACACCTATAATTAATTACGATTATTATTTAGATAATTATTTTTATGCAGAAAATCACTGCAGCAAGAAAAAAAGGCAGAAAAAAAGAATGGACGTACCTTCTAATATAATAAAAACCTATATATAATATATCATAAATTTATAAATTTACAGATATTTTTAATCTTCTGGATAAACTCCTGTATCGAAGAAGTCTAGTATGCATCTTAATGCTTCGTCTGGTAAATGTCTGAAATAAAAATTATAATTTATTACAGACATACAGAAAGGAGAGAGAAATAGTGATCATAGTACAACAGTATTTATATTATTACATATTTATAGTGAATTGTCCTCCGGCTCATTTTGTCGTATATTTAAAAATATATATCTTGAGTGTATTATAATTTACGTACCTTAATATCGTAGATAAGGATAGCCAATGTGAAGGTATGCCTTTGTTTTTTGTAATTTAGTCTCTGCGCATCAATTATTGACGAAGCCACGTCTCGCGGTAAAAGTCCTCCCATTAATCGTGGAAATCTATATGGGTGAATAAAATTGAATCACTTGCCATTAATAAATGCCATAAATATCTTATTAATTAAATATATTGTTGATGTATAAAAAGATCTAATTAACAAAAGGTATGATACTATTGAAATAAAATTTGATTTCGTCCAATATATGGCAGTGCATAAAAGGAATTAACTGCGTGCGTGATATGCAAGACATTTATTACAATAGTGTATTGTTGTAAATTTACCTAATTTTAGGCTTTTACTCAGTCCAGTAAGTACGAGAGCCGGATAAACAGTAGTGAATTTAACAGAGGATTTTCCGTTACTTAATTCATTTAATTCTCAGACATAGCTTCCATTATTGCTGTAAATCAATATTTTAGATAATTTTCAACAAAATTCATGCATTTTCTGGGTATACCATTTTTATTATATAAATTAAAGCGTTCATTAGCTTCTCGTAGGCTAATTAAATATTGTCGAAAACAACATTTTAAAAGACGATTAATCTATGCTTGAAAGCTAAGATTCACAAATAATAACGAAATAATAAACATATAAAACTGTGTGTTATTTTAATCTCGATATTTGTGTAATACGAATACTATTTCTTAAGTAATATAGCAAAATTACATCATAAATACGAAGCAAGAAATTAATTCAGAAATTTCCATCAACGACGTCACATGTGGGGTCCAATTTCTTCGATATAATGACAAAAATCAGGAACGGCCAATTAAATTATTACTATATTAAATGTTGCCATGATTATTGCGTTTCATGAGCATATCGTTGTCATTATATAAATTAAACTATTCATTATCTGGTTCATAGGTTAGATAAAAATTTGCGAAGACAACATTTTAAAATGTTATCTTCAAATTTTTAAGTAGTCTACGAATAGGTAATGACCAGAATTGAAGGTTTGTAAAGTAGTAACATACAAAATAATTGATCTGTTTATTTGCCCAAAGTAGGACTATTTTCTTTATATTTTCTCGCATATGTGCGAGATTGGAAAATCCCCATCCCCAATTAAATTCCAATCGCGCACGTTAAAACTCTCAATCTACGTTTCCCAAATCTCAAGTGATCACTTTGAGGTATGGATTACAAATACTAAATTGTAATACGGGTAGGTAGGACAACGGATAAAGTTAAGCGTGTAAAAATGTCCCTCTCGTGGTGT
>NW_027249108.1:5000-12500 GCF_030848795.1 Temnothorax nylanderi | reverse complement strand
GCACGTTACAGGTGTGTACGCTCATCCCAGTTCTGTGGCACAGACAGAGGAGTCGACACAACCTTTTCCGATTAATCGGAATACCTTTTCTTCGGCTGTAGCGGTGGTAAATAACCATTCAGATGATGGCTTGCCCACGTTCCCTCCCCGAGCTAGACAATAGTTTTGGCGGAGCCCGCTGCAGCTGAGAATTCGGCGGATACCCTAACTAGAGAGTTTTTCGCTGCCGTATGTCAAACAGCAGATATTCCTGGAACGACCTTGTCGTTCAGCAGTGGCGTGAGCTGGTTTGGAAGAGCCTTCCCGCGGATTAGCGAGAAGCTCTACTTAAAGAAGCACTCTTCCTCGGAGGAATTAGCCTTTATCAAGGCTCCTAAGCTAAACCCAGAGTGCAAATCGGCTTTAAAAAATAGGGCTATAGGCAAGAGAGACGAGTACTGTTGTATCAACCAGGATCAGGTCGGCTTCGCCCTCCTTGCTTTCGGAGAGGCATTGTCGGACCTTCTCAGACGAGAGACGCAAAGGTCCCTCATCGTCGAGGTTTGTGCTGCAGTCGGTAAACTCAACAAGGGAGTAAAGAATATAGCAGATTTATACTATCGCCGTCCCTTGTCTAGACGGGCTCATATCAAGCCGGACTTTAATACTTTGGCCAAGACCACAACCGATACCGTTTCGGCAGATAATTTATTAATTAGTAATTCTTTCAGTAAGCAAATTAAGAACAGTCTCGAGGGAAAGTCCTCCAAGGACATTGTCAATGCTTCCTTGACGCTCTCGAAGGAGACTCAGCAGCGAATTAAGTACCCACGAGCAGCAGTAGCCAGTCGTCACACCGCTACAGGTCCCGCTCCAGAAGGTGTTAGAATAAAATCAGGTAACCAGAGCCGGCAGACTATCCGGTTTATTGATCCAAATGGACGGAAAATACATCCGATCCAGTGAATCTTCAAGCGGTTACAGATTATAAGCTACCCTTTAAGCACCATCCACCTCATTAGGAGTTTGAACCCTCCATTCATTTATCAGACAAGGAGATGCAAAGTACTATATGAGTCAATATAAGGCCTAAATTTGATTTTAAGGAAAACAATTTTTTATGGATATAATTTAGACATTTGTATAATTACTGGTTATATAATGTAACTTTTCATTTGATTATGTATTAATTTATCTACTGATAAATGTAAACAGTTCAAGATTTGACTTTAGTTGACATTTGTACAAGAGAAATGTCGTGACATTGCATCTCTTTGCTGTAAACAGCTATCATGCCAGTGCCAACGGCACGGCGCTGCCACATATTCACGTCGCGTACAGCTGATCGAAAGGCCGTCAAGAAACGCGACAATTCATCAACTTTGATTGAATTTTTGGCCTTATTACACGTCAACGTCGTTTTGTCTTATACCTAACAAGTGCTAGAATGATAGAGCAGATATCCTGGTTGCCGATGTTCACGCTTATCGTCTACATTGCCACGTACAGCGTAGGCTGGAATCCGATTCCGTGGGCATTGATGGGTGAGATGTTCGCTTCGAACATCAAGGCTAGAACTTCTACTATAACTGTTTTCTTTAGCAAAGTTTTGAACTTTATCATAGCCAAGTTCTCCATCAATCTTGAAGAAGCGTTCAATGGCAAGTACGTGATCTTCTGGATATCCGAAGATTTCTGCATCATTAGTATCTTTTTCACGGTATTACTGTTGCCCGAAACAAAAGGCAAGACTCTTCAGCAAATCCAAGATGAACTCAATGGAGTGACTTCAACTATAAACGTCGAAAATAGGAAAAAGAAGTGAAGAGAGAACGCTCACGTTCGATCATCCTGACGAATGGTATATGTTGAATACCTGATGAATTCACGAGACACTTTGAAGTGATTAGATATTTGTAAAAAATGAGTAAGGTAAAGTTTTATAACATATCTAGGGATTTGCTATCATTATACACTGTAGAAGAATCAAGCAGAGTACCAGAAATGCGGATAACATATGTGCCTATACCACTGCCAAATTTATACAGATATAATCATATCTAAATATAGGTAAAAAAGGAATGTTTTCGATGAGCTTGGACCACTGTTCAGTCTTCTGTTACTAATATTGGTTTAATCACAAAAAAAAAAAAAAACATACGGAAAACGGAAAATGGATCAATTAACGAACAATGGTTCGATGATTTAAACGAAGTAAACGATAAATGAAAATTTAGAAAGAGTAAAACGGAGATTTTATTCTATTTTTGTTTAGATTTCATATGTACGCAGAGATTTTTTTTTTTTATTTTTTCTACATGGAACCAAAAATACTTGTTTTCCAAAAACCTTTACACAATGACTAATACGGTTCATAGCAATTATATAATGCAACTGTATATAATGCAAGTCATACCATGCATATTTATAAATATCCTTGCGATATTTCGTTACGTATTATTGTATGCACATATATGTAATTTTCGTTTTCTAGCGTAAAAAGAAGATGTGCCAGTAAACGTTACTACGTTTTCAAGCAAGTTCCTATTTGATACGTTATTAGGAAACGTGGAGCAACAATAAGACTCTTTTGCTTGTATTTTAGCAAGATTTAGTATTGCGTATGTTGGACGTGGAGTGTAAAAGTAAAGTGAAAAACAGAAAAGATTAATTTTGCGACGTATTTTTTATTCACGGATTAGAGACCAGTCATTTTGTAATACGTCCAAAAAAAAAAAAAAAAAAAAAACGTAATTATTTACGACGACAAAGATATCGAAATTTAAAAGGAAGTCGTTTAAATTTGATATCTTTAAAAGGCCAATAAATTGATGAAATTACGTGCAAAAAGAGAAATAGAGAGGGAGAAATATAAAGTAACTTTATTATGGCTAATATTTTTTAACAAAATTTTGACAACAACAAGACAGTTATCGATATATTTAACCATCTAGAGAAGACAATCAAAATATTTAACTATCTAGAGAAGACAATCAAATAATGTTATTTTCAGTTTTTTGAACTTGTTTCTTTACAAATAGTGAGTGAAATTCTCGAAAATTGTATGTTTCGGTACAATTTCCCATAAAATCTATGTTAAAAATGCCAACTTTGAGATTTAATATCTCAATAACTAGACGTCAAATCACCTTAACGAACGGAAAAGTGTGTTTTCTTCTTACACACCCTATCATTTCTTAGGGTTCATATTTGGCTCTATTTATTTTTCAGTTTCTATTCCTCCAGGGAAAAGGGAAAAATTGACGAGATTAACTCTGAACGTATCGCCAAGCCTTTTTTCTGCTTTCTGCAGAAGAAATAGGCTCACACCCGTTGGTGAGAAGAATTTTTTAAGAGGTAGCGGCGCTGAAACCACAGCGTCCTAGATACATTTTTATTTGGGATTCCGGCGCAGGTAATCACCTATTGATCTACTTTATACCCCCACGAGGATCTCTCGCTGGAAGTCCTCTCTAGAAAGTTGGTGACGCTTCTCGCGCTCACAATTGCTCAAGGGTTGCAAACGCTAGCAGCTATATAACTTTCAAACATCACAATTACCGAAACCTTGGTCATCAAAATTCCAGCCAGTCTCAAGACTTCGAAGATTGGAAGACCGCAATCCTTGCTCATCTTTAAACCTTTTGCAGACCAAACCATTCTTAATACCGGTTAACATATTGATCTTCTCTGTATTGCACAGTGCATGATTGGGATTCTGTATCGCAAACAGGATCTCGGGTGCAAATCTGGGCTTTAAATATCTACACATATATCCATCCGGACGAGACGTTGCATAATTTAGAAGTTGAACGAACTTACCTTAAGTGAAGTTCGACTATAATTATGCTGTCTCGTCCGGATGGATAGTCCCACCCTCCCAATCCCCAATTTCAGATTTGCAGCTTTAAAAGTATGAAGCGCTACGGCGGGGAAGGGACGCTCGACTCGCGCGCGGACCGAGAAAAACGCGCGTTTTAGAGTCTTTAAAATCGCCTGTTGGTAACTGCGCAGGGGGCGCACTACACATATATCCATCCGGACGAGACAGCATAATTATAGTCGAACTTCACTTAAGGTAAGTTCGTTCAACTTCTAAAATCTTCACAAGTTCGAATTCCATTTCAACGATGACAAAATTTTTTCCTGTTCATATTTTTTATTGTTTCTATCGTATATCGACTGATATCTTTCGGGAGATCGTATCTCAAAAACTGTCACTTTACAGGATTCGTAAATTTTTGTTTTGTTGATAAGCAACAAACAAGATAGTTTGCTTTACTGTTCAAAAGTATAGTGATTTGGAATTAAAATACAGCTTTATATATATATTGTTTAATTTGATATTATTCGTGGGAAACAAACGCAAAAACGCAATTTTTATAGATACGACGCACTTCAAAATTGTAATCAAAGGAACAAGATACGACATATTTATTTTTAAATAACATTTATTATTGTCATTACCCATATACCCGTAAATGCGTCTTTCTCGGGCGATAAAAATTATTTAAAAAATGATTAAATAACGCTTATCGCCAGAACTCTTTAGAAAACGTTAGAACACGTTCAGAACTACACGAAAATTGTAATAGAACTCGCAGAACTGTCGAAATACGGACAGCGTCTCACCCATTTTCGATAAATTCCTGACTTTCGAGCGTTATTAATTTATTTAAAATTATACAACATTGCTAGTGCCGGGAACTCTTTAGAAAATGCTTCTATATGCTCAGAACTACTCGAAAAATATTTTATATGAACCGGAACTCCGAGATTTCGCACAGCGTCTCATCGTTTTCCGTCATGATTATTTTTCGGTTAATATTAATTTTTTAAAATATAACACAAAGATTCTAACGCTCGGAACTCTTTAGAAAATGCTTTAATATGCTCAGAACTACTCGAAAAATATTTTACATAAACCGGAACTCCGAGATTTCAACTGGCGTCTCAACTCGGTACACTCGTTACATTGTAATTTTTTTTAGTACCTTATAATTAATTTTTTTGCTTTTATATGGCAGAACTCTTTATAGAACTGTTATAGAACTATAGATCTCGCAAAATCTGATGAGATACAGGTGTGGAACTTGTGTAGGACAAAGTGAGACGGTGCGTGAACCCTCAGTTTGTACTGACGCGTTTTTTGGCTTTAATGGCCAGAACTATTTGTTTAAACTATCAGGACTAGAGTTCCTATTGAAAAGGAAGTCAGTGCAGCCGACGGCTGCGCCCCCCATGACGGCAGCAAGGAGGAAGCAGGGACCGACTGTCCTGGAGGATAGAATCCTCCCACACCCGGTCATCACGCGAAGGACCAAGAAGGGGAGCAGACCCGCTCCCGAGTTGCGGGAGCTGACCGCGGCGGCCAAGGACGGAAGGACCAGCCCGGATAGTTACAAGGCGCAGAAACGCCTAGTGCAAGCGGCCTTGAGAGATGCGGCAACGGCGGGAGAGCGATTGGACGCGACAAAACGCGGGGCGAGCGTCCAATAAAATAAAAATAAATATAAACAAAGTGCGTGTATATAGCGGTTTAGTATATAAGATGCGTGCGGAATATAGAGTTAGGTTTTCCTTTTCTGGCCCAGTGTAAGTACATATATAAAGGCCAGAGGCCATTAAGTTTCAATGTGGTTTCAACAAAAACCAACTATACAAAATAAGGACTAAAGTTTCGTTTCATTATTTTGCGTCTCCGTTTCCTTTGGTTTATTTTTAGTTATTTGATTTGCGGTAAGCGGACATAAAATGGCCGAACAGTCGGCGGTCCAGTGATTCAACGGGAAAGATACCCGGTTACTTTGTTTTGATTAAGACCCCTAAAAAGGGGAGTCCGAAATTCAATGCCAAAGGCGCGTTCACAACGCCAACGCGATCCAGGCGACAGGCAGCCAACCGGAAGCACGGGGACCGAAAACGGGGTACCACGGGGCATGGTAGGCGGATTGAGCGACCTAGCGGCGCGATCGGCAAAATATTAACGCGATGGGTTAACAACAATGCGAACAACGCGGTCCAGGCGACAGGTAGCCAACCGGAAACACGGGGACCGAAAACGGGGTACCACGGGGCATGGTAGGCACTTTGAGAGATCCACCGGTCCGATCGGCGAAAGGTAAACGGGGAAAAGGTCAGAACAGGTAAAATAAAGGATTACCGTCGATAAACGGTATCGCGAGCGGGCGAATATAGAGATCGCTTTACCAAGCACCATGGTAAGCGAATTAAGCGAACCACGGGTGCGACGGGCAAAGTACCGATGCCGAATCGTTGCGGGCGTCTCGGGTACACTACCGATACGGGCGGACAATCGATCCAATGGGTGGAACCCGAAATCGGGTTACCATGCGACATGGGAAGCGAACCACGCGAACGAATGGCCCGACCGGCGGACAAAGCATGCGAACGCGTCACAGTTACCGAGATTGACGCAAAGACACGGCCAAACGGCGTACCAAACGCACGGGACCGAAGGACGTGTTACCATGGAGGCGCGGTCACAGCCGTAGGTCAGCGGGCCAGCCGAAGGGCAAACGTGGGTCGAAGGCGCGCTCGGGGCGTAGCCAGGAGCAAGTTGCGGACATTGCCCGGCGTACCGGAAGTAGGGGAGGCGCGAATGCGATACCACGGACGTAGAAACGTTGAGGAGCACGGGATACATCGAGACACTTAAGTACCGGGTGACTCAAGGCGAAAGAAGCAGGGCGAACAAATCCAGCGCGACGATAGCGATAGCGTCAAAAGCGAAACGGGATAATTATGTAACACCGCGTATATGAGTACTGGAATGTTCGAGAAGGAATGTACGCGGACTCGATTAGAAAGTTGTTGATCTGCGGAAATATGCGAATAACAAGCCGAACAATGAGGCTTGGTTTGCGCGAACAATGGCCCAAGAATGCGGAAGCGACGACCACCACAGCTGCGAAACAGATGTGCGAAATACCTGGCTAACAGAGGCGGAGATTGGGCGGAGCTCCGGGCAAGTGGGGTAGCAGCCGAGAGTATATAACGGGGCCGAGACCAGGACTCGAGGATAATTCCTTCGGAGTGCGAGCTAGGAGAATTCATTCGGAATGCGAGCTAAGATAATTCGGAGTAGTCGATCATTAGAGTATTCGGAGTACGAGCCCAGATTATTCGATTATTGGCGTTCAGCACTTAGAATATCCCGCGTCGAGCGCGTTAAACATTAAGACTTGCGAGTACGAAGATTGTATCATCTGAAACAGAGTAAAATAAATTATATTATACCTACTAAAAGGAAAATACATTCATTAACTTCACTCGTGTGCGGTCTGCTGGCCTTATCAACATACCTACCTGATCCTGATACCTATCTGTCGGCGATCCTACGTCCGTTCGGGGAGATCCAGAGGCGGTCCAGCGGCGATCCAGAGGCATCAGTCGGCGGTGCACAGCTGCAGTCCAGAGATCCAAAGCCCGTGGTCCAGCGGTGATCCTAGATCCGGCGGCGAACACAGGCGATCTGAAGCAGAAAAAGGAAGGGGAATC
>NW_027249108.1:0-2500 GCF_030848795.1 Temnothorax nylanderi | reverse complement strand
TTCATCTGCATGCTGGACGTGTTTTATACAAATTTCAAGAAACTTTTTCTTCACTTTATAACACGTATAATCATCGATAATTTCGAGAATTTTCTTCCTTTGAAAACTATAAATTTCCTTCAAAAATTAGTTATTAAGACTGTATATTTGACATTAAATTAATTATAATATAAGAACGCCATCAAGTCCGAGCTAGGATCTAAGTAGCAAATAATTTCCGTGTGAATTTCTAATACTATTTCCAACTAAACTGCGCGCCAACGAATTGTCGGTCTTGAAACACAGTTTTTCGTTAGAACAGTAAATTCACTTAAATAAATCGCAAATCGATTTAATTTTTGATGCTGATACAAATCGTATCTAACATCCCCCCTTTCCCCGAATATTACTGTAAAGAATTTATTGCGAAAAAATATTATCTCAGTCAGGGTTTTTTCGCAATAAATTCTTTACAGTAATATTCGGGGGAAGGTTTTTTGGGCTTTCAACTTGATGTGGCTTCTTAATAACTCCATGTAATTTGTATACTATAATTATTAATATTAAGAAAGTAAAAAAAAACGACCGCTATGATTTAAATCAATAGAGAGGATGAATTCCATAATAAAAATGCTATAATTATTAATTAATGTTAATCTTATGATGTTAAACTTCCTTTTAATTTATTTCATCTTTCGACGGATTTTTATGTAACGGGATTATTATGATGTATTACAGTTAATTAGAGGGATTTATTTGATTGATTGAAAAAGTCTTTGTAAAGCACGAAACGTCCCAGTTATTTTGACGGAATATTAAACTATATTATTTAGAATCCTGTTGTCCGGTTATTGGCTCTTGTCCTTGTTTTATCTAAGACATACAAGCTTTATTTACTTATATATTTTTTAATTTATACATATTAAAATTATTGCAATGTTAAAAAAACTAATTTTTTACATTATCTCATGACGGAAGAGCACCACCTTCTCGCGGTTTCCGTTGAGCAACAATATGTACGTAATCTATTCGTAAAAGTGAAATACACAGAACTGTTATTGCAAAAGTTTGTCCTTTAATTTTACTATATGTATTTTACAAGACATAGTAACTTGTGCCAATATCAAATAATTAATGAAATAAAATTGCTTAAAGTTTCCATGTGCGTAATCTATCAAGCCGGTAGAAGCAATTTTCTAATAGTAAACGTGGACGAGCGAGTAAGACGATCGGCTAGAATGCTGAAGGTCTCAAGTTCGAGTCCTGGTTTTTTTTCTAACTTTTTTTGCATTTTTATTTTTTTAGGCAAATGAGTTGTTATGTAATACATATAAACTAGGAAAATTATTTGACAATCATTAACATTATTCGCATATTTTCTAACAACTTTAGATTTGCTCATAAAAAATAAGAAATTATTTTCAAATTACAAATAAGTTTTCTTTATTATTATATAATAACAATAGTATTGTTTATTAATCCTCGGTCTCAGCTTCATATATATATACAATATACAATAAATATCATAAATAATTAATTAATAAGTACGACAAGACCTAGGTGTGAGCGCGCGCGAGCGCGAGCGCCGAGATATTAATAAAGAAGCCCAGCACGATTCTCGCCGGCGACGCCGGCTCGCGGCTGACCGAGCGTCGAGCATCTGACATCACTGCTGAAATCTGGCATCACTGTATATTTAGTCCGGATTCGCACCAGGGGCAAAGTCTGTAGGTAAAATCGGGTATATTTAGTCCGGACTCGCACCAGGGGCAAAGTCTGTAATGTGATTTAGTCCGGACTCAATCCTAGGACCAAAGTCTGTCGGTAAGGGGCAAAGTGTGTCGGTAATCAAAGCACGGAAATGCTGGTCTCGACTTTTGAGGGGCCATTGGCTATCTGTCTATTAACAGAGAGAAACCTGAGAGCGACCACCGGGATCATTCCGTTCCAGCGGACGTATACTGACGCGCCGCCTGAGAAAGTGGACGTCAACTACGTCGTTACGCTCGGTAACGGTACACACATGGTTCGTGTCCGTGCTATGGTTCGTGTCCGAACTACTCAGATGGAGGGGATATGCTGGTCGGCACTCGGCAAGTTTCGAGCGGGGAGAGAAGGACAGACATACGATCTGCTGTCTCCTTTTCTCTTGAGCTGTGACGTCTGACGTTGCCGGCGTTGCCGCTAGCACGCGCCGGCTATACCACGATGCCACGCATTTCCAGTATCGCTCCTCGCGTCTCGCCGAATCCCGAGTCTCGAGTTGGCAAATCGACGATGCGCTATACGTTACATTTGCGTTTATATTTACAAATTTTAATTTTTATATTTATAAATAAATAAATATATATATAATATATATATATATATATATATTTGAAATTTATAAATATAAAAATTGCAAATATAATTAATTAAATAAATATTTATAAACATAAAAACTAAAATTCGTAAATGTAATGTATAGAAATCCCCGACCTGGCCAATATGCTTTTCTGTCTAAAAAAAGTCTTACATTAAA